>NC_063191.1:24557024-24607024 GCF_017589495.1 Alosa alosa
TTAATGGACATCTCGGTGCTGTCGTCCTTACGTGCCACCCCTGTAAATCAATCCCTCTTGTTTCTCACACACACGCACACACACACACACACACACACACACACACACATACACACACACACACACACACACACACACACACACACACACACACACACACACACACACACACACACACACACACACACACACACACACACACCCTTGCACTTGGCTGTAGTGTTTAACTGCCTCCTGAATGAGCTGGAGCAGGGTGGCAGCAGAGAGGCACGCTGTGTAATTGATTTTGACTGGCCACCTCTGGCGCTGTCTGGTAAGGGCTTTAAATGACCACGGCTGGCCACCCCACGGCCTCGTCCCAACACAGAAAAACGAAGAGGCGTCCCACCGCTGCCCTGAAACGCAACCTGTCAGTTGTGCTTTACGGGTTCGTAACGGCACATCGTGCCTCCAAAACGGCCCCGCCGAGGGCTGTGGAGGGGTTCACGGTTCTTCAGACGGGGCTAATTTACACGCGGGCGTACATGGACTAACAGATGGCTCGCCTGTCATATTCCTCTCTTTCTCCTTGTTCTCTCTCCACATTCTCCTTGCCTCTCGTCGCTGCCATGTGGGAGCGTGTCGACGGACCCCTGAATGGCTTTTCCGTCCTTTGCTGAGGGTTACGCCGACCATTTTGCGAGGCGAGAGTGGGTACGCTCAAGACAGGCTGAGAGTGATGGTGGAATGAGGGCTGGTGGACGTGGTGCGCTAATGCACACAGATGTTCCACGAGAGATAAGCTTTGTTTACAGGCCTGTGCTGAGAGCTGTAAACATATGAAATATGTTTGCCATGGCCACATGTTGAAGAAATGAAACAGGCAGGGTCTGCTCCCCACTCCCCAACCAACCTTGGCAAAAGGGAGAGAGAGAGAAAGTAGAAATCTGGGATATTTTTTGTTTTTTTGTTTTTCTTCTTTCAAACTAAACACATATTCTCCTTTCAAAGTGCTCTGTAAAATGGCAGTGATGTTATCGCATTGCCTCGGGGCAGCATTTGTAAGTTGTCTGCAGTGAACGATAAGGCTGTGCCCGGCCTCCTGCTGTTCTCGCAGAATTTTCTTCTTTTTTTTTTTGGGGTATATGAAAAGCCCAGCGCAGGAAACAAGACAGCGAAAGTGAAAAACTGAAAGTCTACTCTTTCTGGCATTAGATTTCTTAGATAGGGCGTAACATTTGCACACTCACATACGGATGACAGGGTTATGCCTGACATGAGGGTGGAGCTGCACACTTGAACTGTTGTTATGACAAGTCCATTGAGGAAAAGGCCTCAGGTTACACATATTTCTCTCTGAGCTCGAAACGTGACCACGAGTTGGGTGCCTCTACTCTAGAATCAAATGGAAAATTCTAGCTAGCCTTTCAATTGCACCCCCATTTCTAACGGCAAGTATTACCCCTTCATTCCCTAGTCTCAATTTTACTTTTATCTAGGTTGAGAAAGTATATTTAATTGCATAAATTATATCTAATTTGAATGCTCTCACAGGGATACACCATTTTTTCCTGTTAAAATATAGATTGCAGTAACTCAGTCCCTCCAGAAAGAACGTCAGAATGGCCAGTTGATCTACACGTAATCCCATGCACCGTACACGTATTCCCATGCACCGTGACCACATATGCTCAACAAAAAGATGCAGTCCTTATTACCTCAGTCTTGAGCCATATATGTGAATGTAGAGCAGTTCATTACGCTGTTGTATTGATCTGCCACTCTGTGATGTAAGATAATCATACCCAATGCCCCCCTATAGTAGAAGGGCTGTAATTCACCAGGTTTGTATAAAGGAAAGCCTCTTCACTGCTCTGTCTGTGTTGAGCAAGCAGGTCTGGTATTAGTGTCTCGGCTTTTACAGGACTTAAGCTCCAGTCTCCTGTAATGAGAGCTGGTAAACGTCACCAGGCTCCAGGATGGAGAGGCTAATTACACTGGGCTTTTATTGGGCTCTGTCATCTGATCTGATTCAATTTAATCAGCACTTGTTCTCAAACGGCAGTGGCCTCACCTGGGCATGCACACACACACACACACACACACACACACACACACACACACACACACACACACACACACACACACACACAGAGAGAGAGACACACACACAAACACAGAAACTCTACAACCTTTTAATACACTGTTGTGGCAGTTATACAAGCCTGAATAGATTTGATAAATGGACTTCAGTAAGAGAAAGCCTCACAGGCGAGTGGTCACCTGCTAAAGGGATTTATACACGTACACATGCACACACAAAGACATTTAAGACACACCCACACATATATATATATATACATACAGATATATATATATATATATATATATATATATATATATACATACATATATACATACATATATAAATGCAGAGAGAAACAATATACACACCATCATCAAAGTCCCACCTAAGGTCATGGATTAATCGCCTCCACACACCTCTGCTCAACATCCCTCTCAAGTAATATCATAAGAGGAAATATGAGGTGCTTATTAAGATGGTATTACCACCTCAACGTTATACCACTACAACAGGTGTTTGATGTGACCAGAGGACCTTTGCATTTACGTGTAGCCATGATAGCCTGGCGCGGTCACTCAGAGACAGAGATAATGGTCTCAAGGTTATCGTTAAATCTCCAACAAGTGTCCATGTGGTGGCTCAGATCGCAGCAGCCAGTTGAGGAACACCGTAACTCTCCGCGGGCATTGCTAAAGTCTGACAGCAGGGTGTAACTCGGGCATCATAAGCCCATCTTAACGGCGCCCCTAAAAAGTTAGAGCCCTGCGAGGCCGAGCCCTGAATGATAAACTGGCTGTGTGCGTGCCGCTAATGTGGCTGTCCTCCACCATGGAGAGTGTGTGTGTGTGTGTGTGTTGAGTGTCAGCAGGACATATCCATTGGGGAGGGATGGAGCCATTGATGATGCTGGCCTCCAGCTCAACGGCCACACGTGGGCAGGAAGCAATCGGTTCTCTCAACAGCAACCGCAAAAGAGAGATTTGCTCCCAAAACAATTTTGTTCATGTTTAAATATAGAACACAAGGCCTGTCTGTGCAGTGTAACATAAAATAAAGCGGTCATACAGGGTTTTTTCTCCCCATCAACACAGTCAATCATGCTCTGTTCAGATTTAATGAAAGTCTTGGTTCCTGGTTGTTTATTGCCTGTGCTGTGTGTGTGTGTGTGTGTGTGTGTGTGTGTGTGTGTGTGTGTGTGTGTGTGTGTGTGTGTGTGTGTGTGTGTGTGTGTGTGTGTGTGCGTGCGTGTGTGTGTGTGTCATTGTTTTGGACATCTGGGTTCTGTCATCTCCCACTATTTCTCTCACTACCTCTCTCTCTCACTCCCTCCCTCCCTCTCTCTCTCTCCCTCCCCACCAAACTTCCCTTTTCCAGCCCAAACTCGATAAACATCTTTAATATAGGAAAGGCTGGGAGGTGGCTGAGGAACAGAGGCAATAAAAGCTGTGGTGACGCGGCGCCAGGCTGCCGCTGACTGACAGAATGAATCTGATGTCCGCCACTCACTGCCCCACGCCGGCCATCACAGGCCTCTTCCTGTTCCACTGACAGGCCCCTGCTTCCATGACATTTTCTTGCCTGAGACTAAATCAGCGTTGACACTCTTAGGGGTGCTGATGGGAATATAGGATGCTTTCAGCCCCTCGGAGCGACCGGCGTGGGAGCATCGTCTTCCGTCTCTCTCCTCCGCGTTTGTGGCGTCTGCGGGGGCTCACACCTCTGTGGGGAATGATCGGCGCTTGGGCGTGTGGTTGAAGCTGGGGCCGCGGTGGTTCTGAGGCCCCTCGCTGGGCCGGCCGCTCATTTCCATTAGGCTGCCTTTCAAATTAAGCTCTCTAATTAAGATCTCACAAGACCGATCGCGCCGCTTCCTCAGTCAGTCGCCTGCCCGCCTTTCACCGCCCCCCACCACCAGCGCCATCACACACACACACTCACACACACACACACACACACACACCCCTGCGGGGCAGACACGCAGAGGAGATAAAATGAAAGAGAGAGTGAGAGAGAAAGAGTGGGAGAGAAGAGATGGAAGGATAATGAGGCAGAGGAGAAGGAGACAGTGAAGAGAGGAGGAAAAGAACGGTGGGGAGGAGAGCAAGAGCGACTGAGAGGGTGCAGGGAGAGGAGAGGGGAGGAGAGGAGAGGGGAGGAGAGGGAGGAGAGGGAGGGGGGGAGGGAGGAGAGGGGGTGTTGGTAGAGAGAGATGAGATGGTGTGTGACCAGTGACATTTCATGCAGCGCTTTTCTAAATGGTTTCTGTCATTACTGTTCCTCTGTTGCCCGCTCTATTCCCTCACCCATTTCCCGTCTGCTAAATGACTGCCCGGTCATCACAGAAATGACCCCTAGCTTGCTCACTCTCTAGTTTTCCTTGGTATGTACATGTATCAGTGTGTGTGTGTGTGTGTGTGTGTGTGTGTGTGTGTGTGTGTGTGTGTGTGTGTGTGTGTGTGTGTGTGTATACAGGTGTCTGAATGATTGTGTGTTGTAGGGGTCACTTTTCATAACATACCATATCTCTCTGCAGTAGTGCACACACACACACACTATTGAGATAATGATGGCCTTCTTCTGCTTTCCCAATAACTCTCTCTTTAAGGTTAGGATGTGTGTCATGATGCTTAGAAGCACCAGGAAAATGGTCATCAGAACCAAGTGGTGACTAATACTAGTGACATTATTGGCTGATACTAGTGACATTATTGGATGTTTTATAATGCCATATATACCACAAGAAGACATTTTGTGTTGCAGACTTACTTTTGCTCTGTAACAAATGGAAATCACACACCTGTTTGCTCCATTTGTGTGTGTGTGTGTGTGTGTGCGTGTGTGTGTGTGCGTGTGTGTGTGTGTGTGTGTGTGTGTGTGTGTGTGTGTGTGTGTGTGTGTGTGTGTGTGTGCGTGTGTGTGTGTGGAGATCGGCGGGTCAGTGGAGTTAGCTGAGTGAAATAAATCCTTCTGGCCAAAGAGGCTTCAAAATGGCTCCGTCACACTGAGCTGAGTGAGAATAGGCAGGCAGCACACACACTGCCATTTGTTCCTCTGGCAGAGTAATGGGCAGGGCAGCTCCCCAGGCTCTTTCTTCCCACTAGGTGACAAATCTCTCTCTCTCTCTTTCTCTCCCTCTTTCTCTCTCTCTCTCTCACTCTCTCTGACTCACTCTCTAACTCTCACAGACACACAAGTTCACAAAACACACAAGAAATAGGTTTATCGCTCAAGTCCAAGTCTAAGCAAATCTAGTTCAAGCAAAGCTCTCTGCCTGATGCCCCAAGACGTGTGCTAGCGACAGACCCTATATCACCCATAGAGTTTTGGCATCCCTCTTAGCAAGCCCTCCACCCATGCCTGCAGCTGCAGACTAAGTTGAACTGCTCAATGTCAGTCACCATGAAGGGTTATATTGCTGCCATGACCCACTTTTGGGAGTGTTCAGGTATGGTGCTATACACTATGTCCGCTAGGTAAACCTTACTCCACAATAATTGCAGAGACATGCTAGCAGAGACAAGCTAGCAGAGACATGTTAGCAGAGACATGCTAGCACACATCGGTTTTACCCGTCTTTTATTCCTGTAGCTGTCAGCTGAGGTTACACAACACTCATACAGTAGTTGTCAGCCTCCTGTTGGTTTTGTGTGCGGATTTGAGAATATTTGCCTATGGATCAAGTGCGGACGCACAACACGGCTATACAGCTCCCCTCCCCCCCTGCTATTTGTACTGGTGCCCTGCCAATCTCACTCCCAATGACTTTCAAGTGGAGAGTGCCATCCTGTTTGCTCAAGCGCATTACTGTCGGCCGCCGACATGGCCTCCTACGAGCTCATCCATTGCCACCGCAGACAGCCAATGTTTGAGTGGCTATTTCAGCCAGGGTTTTTTTTTGGGGTTGGGGTTGGCAGGGGTGGAGAGGGGTGGTGATGTGTGTGTGTGTGTGTGGGGGGGGGGGGATTATGGCTGAAATCTGATTTGCTTTGATGTTTGCTGATGGATTTCTTGTTTCACAAGGCTAAAAACAACCCTGTGCTTTGAAGAGGTGAGACACCACATGAAGCCCAGGGATGTGTTTCTTTCTCTCTCCTTAAATTCTGTAACACAAAGCGCTTTAACAGGCCTGTGAGGGAAAATAGCCCACACATGTCCAAGCTTTAAAAGAGTAGCTATGGGCTGATTCTGCAGAAAAAATAAAAAAAATGACATTGACCTTCAAGACATTTCTGAAGGCATTTGATGCCCCTTGATGCCCCTTGTGTCAACCAGCTTGTCTGTCTCTGTGTGTCTGTCTGTCTCTGTGTGGGTCTGCACTTGTCTGCTGTCACTCAAACCTCCTCAGTCTTAATTGAACTAATGGGAGACTGTCAGATTATTGTCTGATGCCATCAGAGGTTCAGAGGTTGCACCATGCTCAGCGCGTCCCGTATCGTCCCTGAGGGGCTCGTGTTTTCCCTTAAACACAGATGCCCTTGCGCACACATCCATTCACCCAGCACCTCACGTCCCACGCCCACCTGGGAGCTGCCTGCTAGCTGGTTCGCTTTTGCCCCCTCACTGTTCCAGCGCAAGTGCTTATCGCCGTGGAACAAAGGCATCAGCATAGGCCTGGCCTCCCCTTTGTTCTTCTGGGAGTGACTGAAGCCCTCATGCTAAATTAATGAAGGCATTAGGGGAGGAGGAAGAGGGGGAGGGGGGGGGGGGGGCGGATCTTACTTAAGTATTCATTTGTGGATGATTTGATTGTTCTCTAATTTTCACAGAAAGATAGAGGAGGGATTCTTCCTACGAGAGGAGAGAATATGATTTCCGCAGATAAAACGCCAGTTAAACTGATTAAAGTCCTATTACACACACCAGAGGGAAACTCTGCAGAGAGACTGTGTGTGTGTTTATGTTTGGTCGAGGATAATGTGTATGCGTTTGTGCATACAGTCCGTTTGTATGTCAATGTGTAGGTGTGTGTTATTATCTGTCTCTGTGTGAGTGTGCTTATAAGAGAGAGAGAGAGTGTGTGTGTGTGTGTGTGTGTATGTGTGTGAGAGAGAGAGAGAGAGAGAGAGAGAGAGACTGAAGCAAGCACTGCAAGGTTCACACTGAATTGCGATGGAGAGAAGCCACCCCCCTACTGTGTGAACACACACGCTGGGTGATTCTGCCCTACAGCTGCGCTGCACTGGGTGGATAGACCAGCCCCTGGTCCACTGAACGGGCAGATGTTCCTATAGAAGCATGCACACCTTACTTACTGAGCCCTGTCAAGCCAGCATGGGAGGTGTGTACCCCCTCAGGCACAAATCAGATGAAGGAAGCCCAAGCCCAACCTCCAAGCTCTACTCCTTTCCTGACAGCTCAACCGTTTAGCCAGAGTGGCCATAGTACTCATTGTGTTTATCACTCAGTGCTGAGATGCTCATTAGAAGGAGGCATGTGCAGCATTTATATCTATTTTCCAAACGCATATGGATGTGTGTGTGTTTGCACAACTGTGTGAATCAATGACATTGCGTACACAGTACACATGAGTGCACACAGGATTGTTTGTGTAATGGTGTGTGTTTATGTGTGCATGTGTGTGCAAATTAGAGTCTGTGTGTGTTTGTACATGTGTGTATGTGTGTGGTGTATTGTGTGTGTGTGTGTGTGTGTGTGTGTGTGTGTGTGTGTGTGTGTGTGTGTGTGTGTGTGTGTGTGTGTGTGTGTGCGTGCGTGTGTGTGTGTCAGGCAGACGGTTTGATGCAGATCAATGGGGACGTCTGGCGAGGTGAAATGTTGTTATGAAGCTCGGTGCACTCTCATCAGTGCCACTCTAACCCACAGCTCATAACAGCACAAGTGCATTAGTCTCCAGTTCAGCAGCAGCACAGCACACTTCCACTCCTCTCAGACACAACACACTGCAGCGGCAACCTCAGACGCTTTACCCCTCTCTCTGTCCCTCTCTCTCTCTGTCTCTCTCCCCTCTCTCCCTCCCCTCTCTCTCCATCTCTCCCCCCTCTCTCTCTCTCTCTCTCTCTTTCTTTCTCTCTGTTTCTTTCTCTCTCTCACGCAAACATGCACATCTCTCCTGTGTCTTTTATAATTCTCCGACCTGAGCAATAAAAACGTTCCCTTCTCTGCTCCTCTAACCTCCTCCCTGGGCAAGGTCAGCCCCTTCACCCTACTCATCCATCTCTTGCTCCAAAACTCATATTCATCTCTCTCTCAGTCACTCTTTCTCTCTCTTTCTTTCCCTCCCTCTCTCCTTCCCTCCCTTCCGAACACTTCTCATTCACCTCTCACCTATCTGTAATTGTCCTGCAGTAGGATGGATTTGATCCACAGTGCACTCTCTGACCCCTGGGCAGTTCGATGAGTGATTGTGAAAGTTTCTACACTGCTCTGAGGGAGTTAGTGAGTGAGTGAGTGAGGAAGTGAGAGAGAGAGAGAGAAAGAGTAGGAAAGAGAGGAGAGTAAGGGAGAGGAGTGAGTATGCGGCAAGAGGGGCTGAACTTGACCTGTGCTTCCTCACGTTTTTCAGTCCAACAGCGCGGCCATAATGGGGTCACAGTGTGGGCGAACGATGGCCAGCCCCGCAGCGGTCAGGTCAACCCACCACTATACCCCTCCTCCTCGGCCTCTGGACGGCTCTCCAGCCTACCAGTGGGCTCGGGGTCAGAATTGTAGCCCCAAGCATTGGCTCTCTCCGTGGGCAACTGAGTAGTTTTGAGTGGGAGTGCAGTGGGAGGGTATCATCAAGCCATCGCTCATGACAATTACTGGATGAATTGGGGATGTTAGCTGAAGCCCTGCCCTTAACTCTGAAGCACTTCAGCTCAGGAAAAGAGATCTTGGGCTGTCATGCCGAATAAAGAGCTGGTCAGTTGATGCTGACATTTTGAGAAAGATTTGTAGCTGGGATAGGGAGTTTCTGCCACTGAGTTTTGTGTCTCTGTGCCACATTTCTCACCAGCTGTAGTAATGATAGAAAGCCGTTTTATGTGTTATGTGATATTGAAGTTTTGATATTGTTTTAATCTTGAAAATGACATAAAGACTATATTTTACATCCATTTTATTAGTTGTCCTCCAGATAGAGATGGAGTTGTCCTTGTCTCAGACTTGGATGGCTTTGAGCTGTATCTCACTTTTCACTCCTGTTGTGCTAATCTTCAGACCAGTTTTTCCACTTTGATGTCAAGCTGGCGTTCTGTCTGCTGTACCTTTGCGCAGGGCTCTGTGCTGGAGTCCAGCCTGCGGTGCGGGCAGCGGGGGTGGATTGAGTGGACGGCGGCTGCTGTGGCCCCTGGCGCTGGGGCGTGTGCCCTTGCCGTGGGCAGAGGCTGCGGTGGCAGTGCCCGGCAGAATGCCAGAGGAGATTACTCCGAGGGCAACAGAATGAGAGACAGAGAGAGAGGGTGAGAAATGGGGGGAGAGAGAAAGAAACAGACAGATGGGTAGGGAGAAAGAGAGAGAGATTAAAGAGATGGAGAGAGAGAGAGAGAGAGAGAGAGGAAGCCTGACCTTCTCATGCCTTTGTAGGCAGCTGCAGCAAAGGGCACAGCTTTTCCCCTCCTCCTCCTCTCTTGCTCATTTGTTTTTTACCACCAAAACTCCATTTCTGATCTTCCCATTCTTCCCCAGTCATTCCCCCCATCTCTCTCTCCCTCCCTCTCTCACTCTCTCCCTCTCTCCCAACCTGGGCCCCTGTCACCACTCATGCCACTCATGTCTTTTTCTTTATTCCTCCACACTTTTCCCTCTGCTTGATTTTGGATGTCCTTCCACTCATCTCTCTCTACTCCTCCTCTCCATCCCTCCCCTCTCTCTCTCTCTACTCCTCCTCTCCATCCCTCCCCCTCTCTCTCTCTCTCCTCCTCTCCATCCCTCCCCCTCTCTCTCTCTCTCCTCCTCTCCATCCCTCCCCCTCTCTCTACTCCTCCTCTCTATCCCTCCCTCCTCTCTCTCTCTCTCTCTACTCCTCCTCTCCATCCCTCCCCCTCTC
Source organism: Alosa alosa (assembly GCF_017589495.1). NCBI lineage: Eukaryota > Metazoa > Chordata > Actinopteri > Clupeiformes > Clupeidae > Alosa > Alosa alosa. The sequence goes on from NC_063191.1 coordinate 24,567,077, forward strand.
TCTCTCTCTCCTCCTCTCCATCCCTCCTCCTCTCTCTCTCTCTCCTCCTCCTCTCCATCCCTTCTCCTCCTCTCTCTCTACTCCTCCTCTCCATCCCCCTCTCTCTCTCTCTCTCTCTATCCTTCATATGTCTTTGGTGTGCATCTTGGGCTGTGGTGCCGGTGATTCGGGGCTGATTTATGGGCGGCTGGCTGCTGCAGTGATGCTGTATATGCAGCAGTGCTGGATATTACTGTAGTGCAGATGGGAGTAAGGGGGGAAAGCACATCGTTTAGCTCAACTCTAATGGATCAGTTCCCTCCAGCCACTGCATCAAGGTCGGCTTCTCGGCATCATCACGCCGCATAATACCTCTAAATGACACCCAGCTACGTCTGACAGGTGTGTGTGTGTGTGTGTGTGTGTGTGTGTGTGAGAGAGAGAGGGTGTAAATGAGTAGTTGTGTGTGTGTGTGTGTGTGTGTGTGTGTGTGTGTGTGTGTGTGTCCAGCTCTCTCTCTCTCTCTCAGCAGAAAGGATGGACATTCTGAGGCCATGGAATACACACACACACACACAAATACACACTGCACAATAACACACATGGACACACACATTTTCAATCCTTGTGGCTCATGGTATTAAGCAGGTATTAGGACGTCTTAAGGATTTGGTGAGGAATTAGCTGAATGTGAGAATTTCACTCAAAGTGTATGTGTGGAGAGTGTATGTGTGTGTGTGTGTATGTGTGTGCCTGCTAAGTGTGAGTGTGTGTTTGTTTGTAGGTGTGTGTATGTGCACACATGCGCGCATGCGTGCGTGTGTGCGTACGTGTGCATGCAAGCAAGTATATGAGCAGTGCACTTTCCACGTGTGCATCAGTGTGAACAGGCATCTGCACCACTTGCAGCCCCCTGCTTTTAACCAGTACAGTGTGAACACATGACCTGTCTCGCCAGTGAATGAACAGATGGGTCTTTAGTGGAAGACATAAAAGAGAAGTGTAGCCTGGAGTAAAGATAAACTTTAATAACAGCGCGGTCTCCTCTGGATGCTGACTGAGAGGAACAGTCTCTTTTATGTGCACTGAAGGCCTTGGAGACGAGCCAGAATCCCCCCCCCCCCTTGTTTGAGTGACAGCTCCAACTACAGAAAGGATAACAGTATACCTGGCAGGGGTGGGGTTTCACTCAGCAGCCAAAAAAATGTAGGCATTCAACGTACAGTATTTCTGTTAAAAGAGACTATCTGAATGTTATCACTTGAGAGCAGACAGTACTCTCTAGTCCTTTCTGTAGTGGGATACAGTCAGTCACACTGAGAGGAAGAAGTGTTTATATGTGAAGCTCAAACTGTGTGTTTGGGGTGTCTGTGCAATGAGCAACATGTTTCCGCAGGTTTATTTTCTGTAAAAGTTTTTTTTGTCAGATGTCTTGGACAGGTGCATGATTGTCATTTAGAATTTTTAACAGAGTTCCCTTCTGGGGTATAATTACAACATCTGCCGGTAATCACTCTGTGTGTGTGTGTGTGTGTGTGTGTGTGTGTGTGTGTGTGTGTGTGTGTGTGTGTGTGTGTGTGTGTGTGTGTGTGCGTGTGCAGTTGAAAGAGAGACAGAAGGAGAAAGCCTGCAGCATCTCACACAATGAAGAGCTCCGCCATGCAGTAGCAATCACAGAATGGGCTATGCCCTTCATCTAAATACCCTTAGAATAATCCATAAGGCAAGTTAGGCTTTTGGGGGAGAAACTGATTAAGTAGAGAAGAAGTCACCCATGCCCTAAATCAATTCATCAGCCTTCCAGTGCAACTGCTGATTAACCCTCAGTGAGCACACACACACACACACACACACACACACACACACACACATACACACACACACACACACATAACCCTCAGCACAATGTTGACACATTACCTAAGTGTCACGTGCATACATTCAGTGCAATTTACTGCGTGTGAGAGTGTTTCATCTCCCTGCCTTAAACAGAGCAGAGGCACCCCTGCTGTGAATGGGAATCTGTGTATGTGTGAATATGTGTGCATCTGTGTTTGCACAGTATTTGGGTGTACATCTCCGTGTGTGTGTGTGTGTGTGTGTGTGTGTGTGTGTGTGTGTGTGTGTGTGTGTGTGTGTGTGTGTGTGTGTATCCTCTCAGTGGGGTGGCTAGGCTTGATGCGTGATAAATTGGAGTGGTAAATGGATCTCCTTTTTTTGTCCTTGTCGCTAGATTCATCTCTCTCTCATCCAGCAGACACCCGCACAGCAGGTGGCTCACCACTAGCCCTGGAGGAAGAGAGGAGATTAGAGAGAGGAAGAGAGAGAGAGGGAGACTGGAGTGGAATGAAAGTGATACGAGAGAGATATAGAGGCAGAGAAAGTTTGAGAGACATTACTAGATGTGTCACATGCTACTTAGCAACAGAGGCACATCAACATGCACATGGTTAAGTAGTAACAGACACATTCACACACACACAGGTGCACTATAATCATCTCACACACATACATACACACACAAACACACACACACACACACACACACACACACACACACAGTGAGAAGATTCTGTAAACAAGGGGTACCTGCACTCTTAAAACTAATGTGTTGTCCCTATCTGGACAAAAACAATGCAAGTTGTGTTGTTCCAACGCAAGTAGATAGATAGATAGATAGATAGATAGATAGATAGATAGATAGATAGATAGATAGATAGATACTGTAGATAGATAGATAGATAGATAGATAGATAGATAGATAAGATAGATAGATAGATAGATAGATAGATACTTTATTGATCCCCACATTTTGTGTGACAAATAAAAAAAGGAAGTGACACAAACTTGTGTTGTCCCTATCTGGACACAGAGATGTGTTGGAGCAACGCAAGTTGTGTTGTTTTCAACACATTCATTTTTAAGAGTGTGGGAGTTTTGTTAAAAAAAGACCTATTTAAAGGGACACCAGGCAAGCCTGATGCTTTTTCTCTACGAAACTCCCCCTCGCTCGGTCTGAAGCTCTTTTCCTTTTCTTTGCATCTTCCGTCAAGGGTTTTAAGCTGCTTCTTCGCCCGGCTCTGCCATTATACACGTTTGCAACAATCGCTAGCGTTTTGTTAGCCTGCCTCTGTGCTGGGGATGCAGGATGTAAACTGAAACTGCTTCGGTCGCCGGGTATGATACACTGAACTTGCAAGCGGGATATTCTTCCTACAGGCAGTAGGGGCGGGCGAGAGAGTCTTCATTCGCCCTGTAATGAGTCATTTAACCATATACCGACTTACGAAGATGAGTAATTAACACGAAAACATTGCCTGGTGTCCCTATAACACATCTAACAACCAAACTACATGTCTATTTTTTTATGAAGTGGGGTAGAGCGGTGTGTGTATGGGGTAGAGCGGTGTGGGTATTTAGTAGAGCGGTGTGGGTATTTAGTAGAGTGGTGTGTGTATGGGGTAGAGCAGTGTGGATATTTAGTAGAGCGGTGTGGGTATTTAGTAGAGTGGTGTGTGTATGGGGTAGAGCTGTGTGGGTATGGGGTAGAGCGGTATGGGTATTTAGTAGAGCGGTGGGGGTATTTAGTAGAGTGGTGTGGGTATTTAATAGAGCGGTGGGGGTATTTAGTAGAGCAGTGTGTGTATGAGGTAGAGTGGTGTGGGTATTTAGTAGAGCGGTGTGTGTATGGGGTAGAGCGGTGTGGGTATTTAGTAGAGTGGTGTGTGTATGGGGTAGAGCGGTGTGTGTATGGGGTAGAGCGGTGTGGGTATTTAGTAGAGTGGTGTGTGTATGGGGTAGAGCGGTGTGTGTATGGGGTAGAGCGGTGTGGGTATTTAGTAGAGTGGTGTGTGTATGGGGTAGAGCGGTGTGGGTATTTAGTAGAGTGGTGTGTGTATGGGGTAGAGCGGTGTGTGTATGGGGTAGAGCAGTGTGGATATTTAGTAGAGCGGTGTGGGTATTTAGTAGAGCGGTGTGGGTATTTAGTAGAGTGGTGTGTGTATGGGGTAGAGCGGTGTGGGTATGGGGTAGAACGGTGTGGGTATGGGGTAGAACGGTGTGGGTATGGGTTAGAACGGTGTGGGTATGGGGTAGATCGGTGTGGGTATTTAGTAGAGCTGTGTGGGTATGGGGTAGAGCGGTATGGGTATTTAGTAGAGCGGTGGGGGTATTTAGTAGAGTGGTGTGGGTATTTAATAGAGCGGTGTGGGTATTTAATAGAGCGGTGTGGGTATTTAGGAGAGCGGTGGGGGTATTTAGTAGAGCAGTGTGTGTATGGGGTAGAGTGGTGGGGGTATTTAGTAGAGCGGTGTGTGTATGGGGTAGAGCGGTGTGGGTATTTAGTAGAGCGGTGTGTGTATGGGGTAGAGTGGTGTGTGTATGGGGTAGAGTGGTGTGGGTATTTAGGAGAGCGGTGTGGGTATTTAGTAGAGCGGTGTGGGTATTTAGTAGAGCCTCACAAAGCCAACACTGGACATGGAGCTTGAGCTGCTACGGAACAACAGACCAAACTAAAGCAGGGTTTTCAACGGTTTGGAGAGGGGGCCGGGCAGTCTGCCATTTTGTCTTTTATACGTTTGCTACTGCTCTGTGTTTGTGTGTACAGTACAGTATCTTCATATGGATGTATGAGTGTGCAGTGCACACACATTTACAGAATGCAGAGTGTCATAGGCATGTTCTTATGTTTGTAAACTATATCAGTGAATAAGTGTGTGTCTGTGTCTGTGTGTCTGTCTGTGTGTGTGTGTGTGTGTGTGTGTGTGTGTGTGTGTGTGCGCCTGTCTGTCTATGTGTTTATGTGTGTGTGTGTGTGTGTGTGTGTGTGTGTGTGTGTGTGTGTGTGTGTGTGTGTGTGTGCGCGTGCGCGTGTGTGTCTGTTTGTCTATGTGTTTGTGTGTGTGTGTGTGTGTGTGTATGTGTTTGTGTCAAACATGTCCTCATGCCAGTTGTCCCTCTCGTCTGGGCTGTTTTTGTGCGCGCGCGCTGCTCAGCCCTTAATCACGTTACGGGATTACCAGTCTGATTCCTCTCTGTCTCCCTCTCATGGTTCCCACGCAGCCCCCATGCCTCCACAGTGTGTGGATTATCATAATAATACTGCCCTTTCCTATTACACCACCACTTAACAATCCGCCCGGCAGACCCCACCACTCTGTATTCCCAAGCAGGCCTCCAGCTATCCGCTAACCTGCTAATCAGGTAGCCGCCTAGCCGCCTCAAGTGAATACCAGCCTCTCCAGACATTGTTGTGCTCCACGTAAGCCTTACACATATTGATGTACAGCAGAGGTGCTAACAATATGGAATGTCTCATAGGGAATAAGGTACTGTGTTGTTGAATAGGTTGGCTATGTGCATACCTTTCAGGGGAAGGGTGCTGGTAATGGGGTGGCTAAGGACTGATGGTTTTAATGAGCTGTTGCTGTGGCGGAGCTGTGGTCGTGAAGGCTGGCTGGGAGTCGAGGGCTTTAATTTGCTTGTGCTCTCTCTCTTTACTTCCCTCTCTCTCATTTTCTTTCTCTCTCTCTCTCTCTCTCTCTCTCTGGGGACTCCCTAACATGCTGACACCTTCACCTGGACTCGCTGTCAGGAGGTGAACGGATGCCTCAGGTCTGCTACAGAGAGAGAGGGAGGGGGTGGATTTTAAAGACACACACAAACTCAACCTCTCACATACACCATACACATACTGAATGCAATTCAAACAAAATCACACTCTCTCTCACACACAAACACACACACACACACACACACACACACACACACACACACACACTTGCTCACTTACTCACACAAACACACACTCACTCACTTGCTCACTCACTCATTCACTCACTCACTCACACACACACACACACTCACTCGCTTACTCACTCTCTCACTCACACACACACACACACACACACACACACACACACACACAGGGGATTGGGCTAATCTCATTGCGGCAGCGGGATCAGGACCAGATCTAAGAGTGTAATTCATTTCTGTGAAGTGCCAGCAGGCAACAGTATCATCCTCTGGGAGAGTCTGGCACAAACAGTTCAGTTTCATTGGGCATCATTTCAGGACACACACACAAACACACACACACACACACACACACACACACACACACACACACACACAATGAAATAATGCGCTTCATCTCAGCCTACCTGCTTGCAGCACTGGGCACACACACACACACACACACACACACACACACACACATACACAAACCCGTTTCCTCTGCGCTCATCTTTGCAGGTCTGCCATCCTCCCACTGCAAATGAAATCCCCCTGGGACATTCACACACACACACACACACACACACACACACACACACACACACACACACACACACACACACACAGACACACAGTAGCGACCACTGAAAAGCCCGTTCTGACAGGGAGCTGTTATGTGTACCCAGGACGCCAAACTCAGGGAGCAGTGTAGGCCATGAGTCCACAGTGGCTCATTCTGTCCGTGAATGGCCACCCTCGCTCCCCGCTGCCCCCTGTTTGTCTCCCCCCACACCCCACCGTCTCCCCCTGCAGTCCTGCTAATAAATAGCTCCGCAACAACAACACAGCACGTCATCCCCAGCCAGGCTCCTGATAAGCCTCTCAAGCAGCACCCAGCAAGAGACAGAGAAAGAGAGGGAATGAAAGAGGGAGAAAGAGAGTGGGGTGAAAGCATGTCTCAATCTCTCTCTTTTCTCATCCACTTCTTTTCATCGGCGCTGGTGTTTTTCATTTACCCTCACCTGTCTATCAAGCCTCACAGAGTCGCGCTTTCTCCCCTTTTTGTTCGCCCCCCTCTTTGCTTTATGTGTTTGTTTGTGCATTTCTTGGCAGCTCTGCTGGTGCTCACTTTGTTCTCTTGTCCTCTACCCCCCCCACCCCCCCTCACAGCCCCTGGTCTGGGTGTCCATCTCCCCTCCTGTCTCCGAGCGAGGCATGCGGGGGGATTGCTGGTCTCAGACGGGCTCTCAGACAGTAGATGATATCCCCTCTCAGGCTCTGAATGGCCAGAGATGCGACGCTGAAGGGTCGAAGGCTATTGATCTGTTTGGCTTGCGCTTTTTCTGTAGGACATTTACAGCTCTCAAGACACAAAAAAGGCCAACTATCCAATCCCATTGATACACCCACTCTGGCCTTACCAACCTTACCAATGAGACGGCCGATCATTTTCTTACCTGCGGGCTGTGAGAAAGATGGCCTGGCTCTTTAGCCGTCTTTCAGCAAGAATGTCTTTCACCCTCTCTGAATGCGATGCTCATCACTAGCCATAGTGTTAGTCTTCACTAACGCACAACAATGGGAGCATCACTTGCACAGATGGGGCATCTCCTCATTCAGATGATTTCATGTAAATGGACACAGGCGCTGTAGTCATCCCCGCAGGCTGCCAGCAGTCCGATTGTTCCATATTGACTCTGTAATCCTGGCCTCTCAGTCATGTGAACGTGGGCAGAAAGGAAGCCCACACCACGCTGCAGGTGTGCCGGAGATAAACCTCTCACAGACGCTGAGAGGGAACAAGGTGAGTCAATATCCACAGCGCAGCAGAAGAGCTGCAGTGGCCTGCCAGTATAGCCGCATATCTCCAAAGTCCATTGTGTTGGCAGGTTTAAAGATGTCTGCTGGATGGAGAGGGTGTGTGTGTGTGGGGGCAGACAAAATGTCAAGATAAGGTAAGAGAGGGAGCGGGAAGATGAAAGCTGACCCAGGCAAATTGTTTTTGACGGGAAAGCGAGAGATCGAGTGAAAGGAGGATGGGAAAGCGAGCTGGGCAGAAGTGCCTTTGTCTGAGACACAACAACACAAATGGCCATTCGCTGTGGTTGAACAAAAGATCCGCTTGAATCGGCGGGGGAAAGTGAGTGGACGTGCTGCTGCATTGTGCAGGCCTGTGCTGAACAGGTAAGGCCTTTTGTGGTGCACATTGCATCAGAGCAGATTTGGGGGTGGTATTTGAGCTGGGGAGAGGGATGGTGTTAGTGTGTAGGTGTAAAGGTTTGTTTGGGGGGGGATCTATGAAAGTGTTCCCTCCGTGGCAAAGTAAGCGCCTGCCGGCAGAGAGAGAGAGCTGTAGTGCTATCTATTGATTCCCTCCATCTGGGCGCCGGATGTGAGGGGAAGTGCAGCCCAGGCGAGTGAATTCAGGTGGGAGGAGATGAGAAGCCATCAGCATCGGCCGAGCCCAGAGGGCCGCTTGGGGGTTATAAACTTTTCAGCTCAGCAACTGACAGCACTTTACAAACAACTATTCTGACACCTCACCTTCCCCAACCTCTTTTCAGATGCACAAGTCAAATCCAAAGCGCCACACACATCACCTGTGACACAACAGCACTCTTTGACTCTTAACCAAAAACTTGATGGAAAGTTCTGGTTTGTAACCGTGGGCGTGCGCCTTGGTGAAGCCGTGTATGATAGATAGCTTGTTTACTATGGGCTACACAGTTGGAGGGGGTGTCTGACTGCGAGCTGTTTTTGTGTTTGTCCACCTGTCGTCTGTAAACTGTCTCTGTCTCTGGTTGACTGAGTGTCTGTGTGTGTTTGACTGACTGTGTCTGGGCCGGTGTACTCCGAGCCGAGCCTCAGCGCTCAGTTGGTGTAGACGGACGCATAGTGGGCCTAACGAAAATGATGAATGCAGCGCCGTACACATTTCTGTGGGGCTGCATGTCGCTGGTTTTGACCTGTTAAATCCCTCACGGCCCACGTTACACACGCCTGGCCAAGTCTGTGTGTGTACGTATGTGTGAACAATCTCTCTTTCTCTCTGTCTCTCTCTCCCTGTCTCACACACCCAGACTCACACACATACTGTACACACTTGCTCCCTCTTGCTCTCTCTCTCTCTCTCTCTCTCTCTGTCCCTCTCTCCCACTGTCTCATATTCTCAAACTCCCCCCTTTCTCCAAACTCTTTGTAACTGTTAGGCTTTGATTTCTGCCTCTACCTCAGGTTAAGGTCGAATAAGAGCTGCGCTCCTGTGCTTTGTCACTGGCCGACATTAACAGCCAAGGTAGTGGAGCCCACATTGTTTGGTCCATCCCTCTCCGTGTTCCCGGCTGCTCTTCATCATCCATCAGTGTGGTTCCTGCTTGCTATCCGCCAAATGAAAAGCCAGTGTGGATGTGAATGACGGATCAAATATTCATGAGGGAGCAGTTAGCAGCTGAAGGGCAAGCCTAGTGTGGATAAGGCTTCATTTGTCTGTAGAGATTTAGAGCCAGATTTGTAAAGTCTGCCTCTCTCATTAACAGAAAAGTGAAAAGTGTGTGTGCGTGTTTGTGTTGCGACATCAAAGTGCTTATGTGTGGCTGACTCACTGTATGTTCTTGTTTGAGTGCAAATGAATAACAGCCATAAAGCTCTGTCATAAATCTTCCTTGCCTTCTCTCTCTCTCAATCTCTCTCTTTGTCTATATATGTGTGTGTCTCTCTCTCTTTCTCTCTCTATATACTTTATATATATATGTCTCTCTCTCTCTTTCTCTCTCTATATATACCGGTATATACTTTATATACATGTATGTATGAGTTGTGTCTCTCTCCCTCTCTCTCTACCTCTCTATGTAGTATTTTGCTTGGTACTTAATGGCTTCGTGGCTGTCTGACTAATTAAATAGCCCTCTCTCCATCACCCACCCCCACCTCACCCTCACCTGCCCAGCCCAGTCGCTTAACACCCGTCCATAACGACAGCCGTTCCCTGGCAGCCTACAGCCCCGACAGCCTAACCCAATTCGTGTCCTCTGGCCTCTCGCTTGTAAGAGTGGTGTGCTGTGAGGAGCTCAGCCCCGGGAGCGCCATGTGAATCCGCTTTGCTGTGGTCAGTGATCGGCCATCACAATGGGATTGACTAGTGTCTTTCAATGTCTGCAGTGTCCTTCAATGTCTGCAGTAAGCTCCTCAGGATGTTCAAAAGTAGAAGATTTTGTTGTCTTCTACTGTCTCTATTGTGCAGTGGAGTTTTTATATATGTATATATTTATATTACGTTTTCTGCTGTAAGTGCATGTTGTGTGTGATGTCTGTATGCTACTGAGACCTTGAATTTCCCCTGGGGATCAATAAAGTATCTATCTATCTATCTATCTATCTATCTATCTATCTATCTATCTATTTAGTGGGCATTCAGCATGCCTGGCTGACAATTTTCAGTCCACTTTACGAAAAGAGAGTTTATTTTGTGTTGTTTGTTGTAATTCAGAGAGATGGCATTATTTTTCCTGTCTGCATTAGTAAGGGTGAGGGCATATTCAGCAGTATTCAGAACATGTAGTCCTCGATTGCTTTTTGCTTTTTTTGAAACAATGCATTGAAAAAAAGTCTCTTTTGTTCAATGTTGCCAAGGCCACGGAGAGAGAGAAAGAAGAAGGGGAATGAGTGACGGAGCGATCATGAGAGGTTAGAGGCGGACGCCAAGAGGAAAGCTCAGAGAGGACAGAGAGAAAGAGAAAAGAGAGAGAGAGAAAAAAAAAACAGGAAGCAAGCGGGTCATAACTCTATGTGTGTTTGCCGACCTGAAATATATCGGCGTGAAGGCCTGTGGCTGTCCTAAGGGACGGATCTAAGCTTACCGTTCTCAGAGAATGAGATAACCGCTGTATATCAGGCTCAGGCCGGATCGATAGCGCCGCTCCCCTGGACACACTGACACCCATGGGCCGCGCCATCTATTCTCTGCTGCAGCGGGTCAGAGCCGGGCCCACTACTCCATAAAGCACCACTGAGAACAAACATCACAGCCCTCATTCATTTCCCCACCCACTCTCCCATGCCTATAGTCAATACAGGCAAATGGCCTTGGAGAGAAAGGGAGAGAGAGGGAGCAGTGGGGAGAAAGAGAGAGTGCAATGGAGAGAGAGAGAGAGAGAGAGAGAGAAAGGGTCCAATCCGTGGACTACAAGGTTTCAGAGATGCCTTTCTGTCTAAAGGGTTTGTCAGCATCACGTCGATAGGCGCGAAAAAAGCTCACATAGTAGGCGCTGGAGCAATCGATGGGAATAGCAGCCCAGAAAAGCCCACAAACGTTATCACAGCAATTACTGCAGCCCGTGTTTCATTAAGACACCCACGCAGCTTAATTGCAGGGGGAAGAACGAGAAGCAGGATGAGTGAGCGTTTGAGGAAAACAGAGTGAGAGATAGAGAGAGAGAGAGAGAAGGAGGAAGAAGAAACAGACTCTGAGAGAAGAATGGAAAGAGAGAGAGAGAGTAGAAGGGAAAGAGAGAGAGAGAACCTGGTTGGGAAATTACACTCTTCCCCTTATCGGTGCACATAAGAAGTAGGCGTGTAGCTGTCAGTGCGCAGTGGAGTGTGTGTGAGGCTGCTGACAGCTCCGCTCACAGACAGCCTAATCTCACACACCTATCTGTCAGCAGCTAGGATGCTCTTTCCCTCACGCTTTCTCTTCCCCTCCTTCTCTATCTTTCTCTCCCTCTCTCTCTCTCTCTCTCTCTGTGTCTTTCTCTCTCTCACATTTTTTGCTTTAGCATTTCTATAGCCTCCACCCACAAATGTGTTTTATGTTCTCGCTGTGCTCTCGATCTCCCCTTCCTCTGCTCTTACTCACTCACTCGCTCTCTCACTCCTTCTTCCTCTGCCTCTGTTCCTTTCATTCTGACTATAGCAACATCGTCTCCTCTTTTAGCCAGTGCTCACACACACATACAAACACACACAGGCGCATACACACACACACACTCGCACATACACACACACACACACACGCACATACACACACGCATGCACGCACACTCACGCACACACACACATACACATACACACACACACACACACACACACACACACACACACACACACACTCGCGAGTGTTCAGGAACAATGAGAGATTCACTCTCTCTCTCTCAAAAGAATCGTAATGAGGTGGTACCCTGTGAAACACAGGCAGGGTGTGATGAAGTGTTCCATTCGACACTGCGTATCACTGAAATTAAATATTGATTTACAGTCCTTAAATCAGCGAAAGATGGGCTCCCTGTAGAGAGACAAACCTAAAACCAGTTGCATGACGTACACTTGGTGATAAACATGCCTTTCAAAGTCCCCTTAGGTCCTTACCACTGGGGGTGTATTCAAAGTAGCATATATTCTAATGTCACTCATTTGAACAGCAGTGTACCTTTCACAGCTCTTAAAAGTCATTCTTGTTGTGGTACTAAGTGCAGTTGTTCATGCTTTCTTAAGTGGATACACTTGGGTGGAAAGCCTTTTCATCAACCTGTTTTTTCTCCGCAATTCTTCTGCTAATGATAACTCCCTCTTTTTTTTGAGGGCAAGCGAAAAGAAAAACAAAGTCATTTATACTGTGTGGTCTTACTAATGTAAACACTGAGAATCAATCTTGTGAATAGCTATCCAAAGAAATGAAGAATGGTTTAATGGGAAAACTGTTTTGTGTTCCTGGCCTCCAGGCTGTAGATTATGCGATAATTCAGAATATTAATGTGTGTAGAAAAGCACATTAACCAGCCTCCCTCCTCCTCCTCCTCCCTCTCTTCCTCCTCCTCCTCCTCTCTCTTTTCCTCTCTCCTCTCCCTCTCTCCCACCTCAGTTTTGTGCTAGGGAAGTGCAGAAAAGAGCTGAGTTTTCTGAAACACTGCGTTTGTCCTCTGGCAATGAAGCGTTGGATGGCGAAGAAATAGCTGATGTTTTACGGTTGAGATGAGGGCTTTGAAGTCGGACAAAGGGCTTTTATGACCATGACCACCTGCAGCATCGGAGCACTCAAGAGATTTTTCCTCTTAGCTGCACGCTCATCCTTGGCCTCAGCATCGTGCATTAGTGAAGGCAGGCATTTAGCACATGCTGCATGACTGTTCAATCGAGACGCTCGGCTAAGATGGAATGCCATTTTGGCTCAGCCAAGGGAAGCACTTGATCGAGCCAAAATAGATTGGGATGTGAATGAATGGATTGGGATGTGGCAGGCTTCCTGTCCCATTTGTTTTTTTTGCTTAGTCTGTCAAGGTGACAAATATCCTTTTGATTATTAACAGGACATATGTGCTTTGAATAAGCACTGCCACCATTTAGTGTGTTTTTTTTTAGTGTGCCCCAGTGTGAGAGACCTCTGTGGCAGCACTCCACAAAGTGCAAGTGTGATTATCTACAAAACTGTGAGACAATCACAAATGAAGGCTGTGTGTGAGAGGTGGCAAGCTTGTGATATGACACTGTGAGACAAAGCTGTTTGGGACTTCCTCTGTGTGTGGGTGAGCTGGCAGCTCTGCAGCAGATACCGGCGTTCGGGATGAGTCCTCCACAGCCGCTCCACAGTCCGCAGCATCATAATGCGCCGCCCGAACGTCCCATTTGTGCTCTGAGAATAATGGGCTGGTAGTGCTCCATTGAAATCCAATCAGATCAAAAGGCGTGCGATTGATCCAGCCGGGGTGTATTTTCTCTCACTAAGACGAAGAGCAGGGCATTTGTCTTGCCACCTGATTCGCTGAGTCTGGGTTCATATTGTAATTATTCTCTCTGAAAGCCTCTGTGATTGGACGAGCTCCAAGCACAACCAATCAGCAGCTAAAATGAGCGGCCTCATACGCAGCCAAAAGCTACATTTAGGCTTGTAAGAAATCTTTAGCATTACTTACTTTCCCCACGCCAGCTGGCTACTGTTCCTGACAACACAGAAGAATGGTTTCTCTGTCTTCCCTAATTACTTCTCCCAGCGAGGACACGTTCCTGTGAATCTGAAAGAGCTGATAATTACTGAAGAAGAGGGTAATGTTATGCCTATGAGATGCATGCTTTACCTCCCACCCTTATGTAAAAAAACTGCTGGCTTGACAGAAACACCAAGAAGCCCACAACTTCTCATTTTGACATGTTAAATATCCCACATAATCTGCATACTGTATGTCAAAAGTTCTTTAGATTTAGGATTTAAAGCTGTCAATGTTGATTGTGAATGCGCTAGCTGGGATGTAACTTTGTGAAATCACCTCTGGCGGCAAGGATGCAGGATCAGGGAGAAATTGGGTAAAACACGCACATCAAATAGACGTGATCAAAGTGCACTGCTTGTTTTTTTTTTATGTAACGCACATGTTTGATGCTGCCTGCTGAGCAGTGGAAGACGAGACAGATAAATCAGTCTCTCCTCAGCTTCTCGCAGTGGAACGCAGACACATGCAAGGGGGGAAACTTCTAGAACAATCATCATTGCTCTAAATAGAAAAAAAAATGCTTTCGATATGCTGAATAAAATAACTATCAGTTTCCCCCCCCCCATCATTTCACAAAGTGTGAGGGGAAAGTTTTGGAAACATTGATTGAGTTAAGAGTTGGTGCTGTGATTTCCATTCATTCTCTCATTACGCATTTCAGGAAGAGGCCATGACATGCAATCAGCCCAACTGATGAGCTCATCCTAAGACATGAAAGGAGACAGAGTGAGAGGGACAGAGAGAGAGAGAGTGGCCGTTCGTCAGAGACGAAAGAGCTGTTCAGCGGACTTCAGCGACCCCTGACTCCCTCAGTCGGCTGTAGATTTCTCTTGAGGGTAAAATTCACGCTGAGCTCTCTTGTCCGCGTAAAAAGGCAGCAGGCGACCCTGATGTCTCCGCTGGCTGGCTCTCTCCGCTCTGCTCTGTCAGGACTCCAGCACGCGGGCAGGATTGGTGCTTCAGCTTGAAAATGGTAGCCAAGGTGATGTCTGTGATGAGGGGTTGTTGAAAAGGGATGGGAATGTGTTGGGGACAGCTGTTGTGAGGATGGAGAGGAGAGGTGGAGTGGGCTGGGGGTTGAGGTGGGGTGGGGTGTCACTAACTCTAATCAGAGGCAGCCACTGCCAAGACAGTGGGGAACAATTGCTGTGGTCAACCTACTGTCTACCTTCTGTTTTTTTGTTTTGTTTAACAATGTATTGTGCTTGTTTTTGTAACTCTAAATGGCTCCAGTGTGTTGATTTGATGGGAGCTGAGCACTGAGGGTGAAGCTAACCTGAAGCAGAAACCCTGGCTGGCGGAGAAGAGAGTGAGTGGAGTTCAAGTCAAGCAGAACAGCTGTGGCGTGAGCACTGCCTGTCCCTTCCCAAGGCTGTCTGGGAAAGGAAAAGACTGAAAGGCTGTCCAGGTCTTGTGGTGCCCGTTCAACAGTTTCAAGGATTGTTGCCTCAGTAAAGCCCCAAACCTCACCGGCCCATCAGTGGAGGATTACATTTAAGACGGTCATTTACAGTCTTACCACAGGACACCAAGGGTGACAAAAATACTAGGCGAAAGCACGACACTGCTTACAAATGCGGACGCCAGCCTTACGGGGGGGAGAAGCTCGCTCGCTTGCAGTCCTCATAAATGCAGATATTAGCAACGCAGAACACTCCAAAGCCGGGGGGGTGGGGGACGGAAGGATGGGTCTGGCACCATTTCTGGCAGGGACGCGGCGTGGTTAAGCGGAGTTCTTATCGAGGCGGAGGCTCTGGCGTTGTGGAAGAGACTTGAGGTTATCAGCGATGGGTGAGGAGCGCGGCGCGTCTGCCCTCTCATTAATGTTCCATGCTGTGGGCAAGGGGAGGGGGATGGAGCAGGCTGCCTTCTCTGGAGAGGCCATTAGCAGGCTGAAGAGACAGCACAGGCAGCTTTGAATATTAGCTGGGGAGAGGAAAAATGTGTTTCGGCCTCTCTATCTCATAAGCACACACAGTCACACACACACACACACACACACACACACACACACACACACACACAGAGACACACACACACACACACATAAATACACACACACACACAAACACACACACATAAATACACACACACACACACATACACACATACACACACACATACACACACACACACACACACACACACACACACAGTACTCACACAATGTGTTTGCCCCATCCGTCTGTTTTCCATTTTTTCTCTATCCATTTGCTTACTGTGGCCATTTCCCCTTTCGCCTCCCTCCTTTCTTTGCCATCTCTGTATAGTTAGAGACACACTCAGGGCTCCAAACACTTGCATACCAATACACACACACACACACACACACACATAACACACACACACACACACGCACACACACACACACACACGCACGCACACACACACACACACACACACACACACACACACACACACACACACACACACACACACCAAAGTGGGTTGGGCATTGTTTGCCAGTGTCAAACTCTCAGTTTAAAAATAAAGGTCTCCCACTGGACTAAAGTACATAGTCAACAAATAGCGGCCCATTACGAAACACGCTGAATCTGCTGACAGCTACATCCCTCTCTCTTGTTCTCTCTGCAGCTCAAACGCAATAAACATCAGCCGCGTCAAATGGGAATGGTTGCTCAGGGACACGTACAGTACATGGCAACCCTGGGTCTCAAATCTCTGAGCATGAAGTGTTTGTCTGATGTCTAAGCTGCCTACAAAAGCAAATGAATGCAGTAACGCCTTACAGTTAACACAGCTCACTCACTCAATAGTTTGTCACATTTTAAGAGCTATGAGCAGTGTTTTAAATAGACAGAAAAGGTGTGTGTGGGTTATGAAGTGGAAGGCTTTTTCGGCTCAGAAATAGATCACCCTGACTCATACACGCACAGGACAGAGGAAAGGCATTTCCCAAATAGAAACAGGGACCCACATGAAATTATATGGTGATAATTTCAAAAAATGTGGCCCTTTTGATATGTAAGTATGACATTAGCCGATTACCCGCTTTATCAGGGAAATCATCAGAGAGCTACAGAGATCAGGGAGCAACAGAGAGGAGACACAAGCTGGAGACATGGGCGATTCAAGACAGCAGCGTGTTGAGCAGAATACAAAAGGGGATGGGGAGCCTGATTGGTTATTCTGTTCAGGTGGTTGCTTAGTGCGGCTGGTAAGAGAGACTTCTGATTGGTGATCAAGGTCTCACACATGTACACACACTGAAACTCATACACACACACACACTCTCTCTCTCTCTCTCCTCTCTCTCTTTTTCTCTCACTCACTCATTCATTCTCTCTGTCTCAGTAACACACACACACACACCAACACCCACTCACATTCTGAGAATGGAAAGAAGCACAACAGAATGAACTCAACTGTTGCACATCCAGCATCACCTGCATGTATGACAGAGTTGCTTTATGCTTGTTTCTTGTCTGCTTAATCTTTCACTATTCATGTTCCTGTTACTGCTGTCATTATTCCACAGGGCATTGCCTCTCACCCCTGGCCCCTAACAGAGCATCACCTGTTCCCATCCCTGCCACTGCTGTTATCACGTACCCGGTTGGTCCTGTAGGGACCTGCTCAAGTCTGCCACCACTTCCACTGTTCTATTAATGCCTCTGTGTGAATGCACACTGCATAATGGAACAGCAGTGCCAACTCCTGGCAAGCAGCAACACTGTTTGTCTTCTGTGCGCTAATTAAAATGACCGTCACATGCCCTATGCACACGGGCACAGGCAACCCCAGAATGTGTTACTGCTGTGGTGGTGGAACACGCTGTCCTCTCTCCCGGTTCATCATCAGCGTGGGCCCGCTGCCCCCCTCATTCTCACCGGTCCGTCCCAGCTTGAAGAGCTGTGAAACGAGGAGACGTTTCCCCTCTGTGGCCCATGTCTTCCATTTCTCCCCTTCGTCCCTGCTTCTCTCCCTATCTCTCTTTTCCTCCTCCTCTTCCTCCTCTCCTCTTTTTCCCTCTTTTCCCGCTCCTGGCATCCCAACCCCTCCCTTTCCTTGCGAGCTCTGATGTTGTGATCGCTGCAGTAAATGGATTTGTTGCCACTAAGCCTGCATTTTGGGAAATGGGATTTTATGCAAATGCGAGGTGACACGAAACGCAGTGAGGGGTGGGGTGGGATGTGATGGTGGTAGTGAGGGGGGGTTGACACAATCGGCGTGTAAACGCGGCTCGTGGTCGGCGCGACTCTTATTTCACGCCGGGCGAGCCAGATTAGTGGTGTATTAATAATCCAGGGTTTATATGGGTGGAGAGGAGAGGCGCAAGCACAAAACAAGTCTAATAGATAATGAGCTTAGGGAGAGGAGAGAATAGCAGTGCAGAGAGTCCCATCTTAATATTGATTTGCCTGCGCACCGATAAGTCTTCCTACGGCTTCAGTACTCTGTAAGGAAGATCAGATGAGTTTATGCGTGTGCAGACGCATGGTTTGTGCTTATTACTCTTTTTTGATGCCCTCAATAGGCCTAATGAGATACACATGCCAGCATACCATAATATACAGTCTAGTAATTGCTCTTATTTAGTCATAAATACTAAATACTTGACATCTTTTACATCTGAAGCGTTTAAGCCTTTATATGAGCCTTTTCTATTTTCGGAGAAATACAACATTGTGTGATTGGCGTCATAACCTCGTAGCTCACTTTAACGGCTGAGAAATAAACTTTTTTTCTGAAAACAATGCTATGTTCATGAAGTAATGAGTATAAGACTTAGTGTCACACAGGTGCGAAGTAACCGTATTCTCTGGATAAGAAACTTGAAGGCAGTCTAGGGAAAAGTCCACGGGTAAGATATTTAGGAAAGCATCGAGGGGGAGGGGGGACAATGAAGTGATGTTTTTATGGGTTGGCACTACGTCAAAACAAATCCCCCCAAAAGCCGCACTCAAACTCGTAGCACTCTGCACGTTATCAATTTTCTTAGCATGGCTACCAGATGAGTTACTGTGTTTCAGTTTGTTGCTTAACGTTACACGTTTCTCACTCGCCTGGACTGAGGATGCGCGAGAACCGAAGTCTACCAACAGGAAATGGGTTCAAATTTGCTACACTCGTCTCGTTCGAAATCTAGTGGGATAGCTGTGTCCACATCTTTTTACTGTCCATGTGCAGTAATGTGGTGCTTTAGTGAGCTAGTAGAGTGTGTGGTGGTGGAGGGACTGCAGTGCTGATGCTGATGTTGAGCTGAAGGTGCCCTGTGAGAGGGTAGAGCTGTGGGGTGCAGTGCACAGAGGAGCCTCAGCTGAGCGAAGGGAAAAGACTGGTGCAGTGTAATGGGCCTCGTCCGTGATGAGACGGGCGAACACGGAGCCCTGGTTACCCTGCTTATTGTTCTATTGCCGCCGCTCCCGTCCCGATGACTAATGAATGTAGTTAAAGGCGGACGGCTCCGACCGCTCATAATGCTGAGTTATGTGGTGTGCACAAGCACGGAACCCCACCAGCCACCAGCTCAGGGCCCAACCAGCGCCTCCGCCGCTGCTGTTAGCGCTGCGTCCTGATCCACACCACTGGGTCTCAGGCACCTCGCCGCAGTCTCCTGCATCTGCTCACTCCATTTCTCATTTGCCAGCTCACAAGAAAACACACACACACACACGCACACGAATACACGCGTACACACACACACACACACACACATGCACACACACACACACACACACATACACACATGCGCACACACTTAGATGCTGGCATACTAAAAAGAGAACGTGGAGAAAGCCATTAATGCAGACTTATTTTCTTTATGTGAACACACATCAAGAGAACAGTCTTGCAGTCCTGCTTGATCTTTATCTCCATGACACTTTTCTAGGATCCTGGAAGCTTTGTTTGTTGCTGTAGTGTCTTACTTTTTTTTCTCTCGACCACTGTCTGCACAGACAAAACACAAACACACACACACACACACACACACACACACACACACACACACACACACACACACACACACACACACACACCTGTGACTTGTGGAGCCACTGTCCAGTTTTTATGCAGATGCCCCATCTGCTGTGCTGCCACTCTCTCTCTCTCCCTCTCTCTGATCACCCAATCACAGGGAAGCACCTCTCAGCCTGCATGCTTGCACCTGCCACTGGTAAACAGCGCTGACAATCAAGCTGCCTTATATACACATACACATACAAATATAAATACACCTCCCTCTCCTATACACACACATACACATACACACACAAGTACAAACATCCACATGTATACACACACACACACACACACACACACACACAAACACCGTAGGGAATGGTAAAGTCCATGAACACCCACCTACACACACACAAATGAACACATACAATACACATACACATATACATGCAAACACATGCACACATACTGTACAGAAATGCAAACACCAGCCCCTACACACAGATACATACATACATATAGTATGTGTGCACGCATGTGAATATGCTCATAGTGTAGTTTTGTTTTGACCTTGTGATACACAATCTTGGTTTAGCTCAACATTCTCAGTGGCAGGAGGCTGGCATGGGCACAATCTCTCACATATGCTTCCATAAGGACTTGTCAGAGAAATTGAAATTTAGATTAAAAGTCCCACTTCTGCTTTCATGCAAACACACGCACACACACACACACACACACACACACACACACACACACACACACACACACACCTCTGGCCATGCATGTCACAGGCAGAGGTGATCTGTTGCACATTGACACAGACAGACACTGACTTACACACAGGGCCATGGCCTCCATCTGGTAGAGCTCAGAATATAAGTCCATTCACACACACACCCTACCCGCACCAACAGTCTCTCTGGTACAGACCAGTTGCGAGCCAGCAACACAACACACACACACACACACACACACACACACACACACACACACACAGTCTCTTCGACTGCATCAGGCTCTCCGACCCTATTGACTTGTGCCAACAGGCACACATTCAGTCGGCCAAAGCCTCTTAGCCTCCATGAACACAGAAAAAAGGAGAAATGGCAGGCGAGCCCAGCAGTGTCCAGCTGAGCGACGAGGAACGACGAGCGATTCTGGACAAGCGGGTCCCCCTCCGACGTCCAGGCAAGCGTTCAAACGCCTACTGCCCGGCAGGCCTGCCTCAAAAGGGGGTAAGGGGGGTGTTGTTTGTTGGAGGAAAGGAGGGAGGGCTTTGATGAGAGAGGGAAAGAGAGATAAAGAGAGGGAGAGATGTGGCACACGCTTGTGCTGTCAGCCCCAGATATGGAGGTGAGACCCCGGCGGATGCCAAGCAACCCCGCCGAGGTCGGCTTCAGAGCCGGGGCGCCAGCCGGAGGCCTGGTCCTCTCTCCCCTCCACAGCGGTGGCCTGGGCTCACGTTTGATCAGGGACTGGGAGGGACGGACGGAGGGAGGGTGTCTTTCATTCCGCCTGCCTCTGATCATGAGCGAATCAATGTTGCATGGGAAATGGTCACACACGACTCATTCGGCGCTTCAGTGCCGGGTATTGACTGGACATGCACCGCTTGTCATGGCATGTGTACCTTCAGGCATCAACACTTTCACACTCCCGAATGTGCTACCTGCTGAGGTTCTGTTGTGTTAGGTGTGGGGGATGATTGTGTATGGTAGGCCAGATCTGATTTCACAAGGCTGAGATCCACATCACTGAGCAGCTGTTAAGACACTCCTGGCATAGTGAGCCTCTCACACAAAGGAAAACATTTTTGATGGTGAAAAAAACACTTTGTCTATATTTGTGTGTGTGTTTGTTTTGGGGGAATGCCACTGGTGGAATGGCTGTGTGTAGGTTAACCAAGAAGTACCAGGTTAACTGAGGTGATAAGCACAGGGATATATGGTAAGCTAGCGTCTATTCATTATTCATCACTGTCATTTCATGACCGTCTGGGCAGAGGAGGCCCTGTTTGAATGAAAGAGACTGGGGTCAGTCAGGTTAAAAGCCAAGTGTGGGATAGTGTGTATTGAATGTGTTATTTGGCTGAGGGCCCTGGGAGGGCTGCTGGCCTGTACAGGAGAGTTGGAGGCCTAGGGCATTGATAGATTGCTGCCCAGCAGCTCTTTCCAAGGCAAGGTCTGTTTTGTATATACTGTATTTGAGTGCTGCCAAATTTCAGCATGAATGTTAGGAAATTACTTTTCTATTGGACTTGGAAGGCAAATCTATTTTCAAAAATCACATAAATATCTTGAAATTCCATCCAGTTGTTTTGTTGAGGGATTGATTTGGAATGAATAGGTAAGCAAATCGATGAAGTGCCTGCCTTGCAGTGCCTCCCTGTTGTGTGCTTCAGTAGAAACTGGCGTTTGCAGCATGCTCTTCTGTGCTGTAGCTTTGCAGAGTAAGGCCCCCAGCGCTATAAATCTGGCTGGTGGAGAGAGAAGAAAGAGCAGCCCATAAACTAGCCGATTAGATTTAGAGGCCCGAGACCATGGCCACTGGCAGGCCGGCCGGCTAATGACCTGCCTGGTCAGAGCACGGAGCAGCGCAGCTTCTTTCTTTCTCAGCCGGAGCACGGGCTTACGGCTGAGTCATCGACAGCCACTCCGGGCCGCTTCGGTCGTCTGCAGAGGTGGACGCTCCCAGGAAGTGCAAAAACACAGGCGTTGGGGTTGAAGGGGCCTCGCTCCAGTTCTGCCCCCGCCCCCCAAAAAAACCTCACACTGAAACCCACGGAGGAGATGCAGAGCGACAGCCGATAGCTGGAGGCTTCGGAGTTCCTGATTGCCACGGTTCTCCGTGAGTGAGTCACAGAAGAACCCATTTGCATGCGCTGCCAGAGGCTCCGAGAGGCATGGTGGCTGCTCGCGCGGAACAAGGACAAATTTAAAGCAAATCTAGCCGTGTGTGAAGTTGATCAGGGCCCATGCTGGACGTCAGCCGGTGGTCCCTTGCAGATCCCAGAGGGCTCCATTAGAGTGACTGCAAGGTGGGCCGGTGCTAGGGCCATGCAATGGGTCTCTGGCATGACTCATGCAGTAACAAGACTCTTGGGCAGTATTCTTGTGTAGCAGCTGGGGCGTGGTGGTTGCGGGGGGGGGGGGGGTGAGTAGTGAGAGGGGGGTGGCCGGAAAGTTTGGAGTCGGAGTCAGAGTCGGCTGGGTTTGGCAGCCCAGCCAACGACAGCGGCGGCGGCGGCAGCAGCGGGGGAGGGTGTCATTAATGGTGCCGCGCTGCCGGACGGCATGGCAGGTCTGAGGGTGAGGGCTGCTGTAGAGCCCCCTGTCTCCCCACCGGCAGACAGCTGGAGTTCCGAGTACCGCCCACGCCAACAGCACTCTCAGTCTTATCCTGAGGATTTTCTGATTTTTTTTATTCACACTCCTCCACTGCATGCCATCCCTCATGCACACACTCACACACACACACTCTCTCTCACACATTCACACACACACACACACACACTCACAAACACACACTCCTCTCAGCAGGATCAGCTGTTGGTTCTAGCAGTATGGCCCCTGCAGCAGCAGGCCACAGCCTCCGAGCCATGTTATATGAAGTTTCACTAATTATTATTGCTCAGTATGCCCCACAGTGCGCCCATAACTGATGAGCAGCCCAGCCTCCATGCACCAACCGCGGGGAACAGGTGTTTGCACTGGGGTGAACAGGGCACCCCTGGGTCCCACCTAACGATTCCTCACCACTAGCCTGCTGTGTCCCAGTGATCGAGGGCCCTGTGGCTTAGCTCATAATGCATGGATTATGTGCAGGGGTTGATACTGTGTTGTACATCACCATTACCAGCGGCCTGCCCCCCTTCCTTCTCTCTCTCTCTCTCTCTCCATGGGGGCCGGAGGGGAAGTGGAGATGCTGAGTCTGTGTTTCTGCTGCATCTGTGTCTTCCCTGCACGGGAGAGCCTCATACATCAGGGCAACCCCGCTGGCCAAGGCCGGAGGGGGGTTGCCAATCGCTGCGCCTATCTGCCCGCCCGCCCGCCCGTGGCCCTGGCACCCTCTTCCCACCCTCATTAATCTGTGCATCGATTTGTTTTATGATTAAAACATTTTCATTTAATCCTCCTTCTAATCTCATACCATCCAACGCGATCTACGGGCTGCAAGACAGTGGGTGTGTTGGGGGTTGCAGAGTGGACTGAAGAATCTAATGAAAGGTTAACGACTTGCTTATTAAGCCAAGTGTGGTGAGGTGTGGAAAAAAAGGTGTCTCTGGGCCTCTGGCTGCCGTGCTGGCCGCACCTCTCGCCGGGGTTGCTGGGAGTTCAGCTTGAATGAGGCGGCTGTGTCTCGATTCCTCAGCCCTCTTTGTATTGTCACTCTGAGACTTTTAGATGTTGAGCGGCAGAGTGGAGGTGGTCTATAAATAATTGATACCTCAGCTGCTAATATCTCTCAGAAGGGGGGTGTTCATTAAAGATGATGTGCTTCTGGCCCTTCAAGAAAAAGAGTTTATTTTGGCGGAATTAAAAATGTATCCGCTTGTTGTCCAGGGGGTTGCTAGACTTTCACGAAAAGAAAAGGAGAAACTGTGTGTGCAGCCGTATTCCTTGGAATCTTACCCTGAATCTCAGCCTACCTGTCAGACTCCACAACCCTCAAAGACACGCATGGTAATGCTCAGCGTCCTCAGCACCTGTGTCTGCTGTGTCTATGGTACATTTCCACCCTCTCTCTCTCTCTCTCTCTCTCTCTCTCTCTCTCTCTCTCTCTTTCTCGCTCTCTCTCTCACACACACACACTAGCTCCCTCTCTAACTTTCACAGTCCCTCATTATTCTTCTTCCTCTCCTTACCTCGTTTGTCTCTCCCTAGTTCTCTCGCCGGATCTATTTGTGTTCCAGGTCCTCGGTGCCAGTAAATAGTCTCCCACTGGTCATGATAAATAATTTAGTCTGTTTGAGGAGGACGGCTGCAGCCAGAGGGAGTGAGGCTGTTGTCGTTATTAATTACATATTGGTGTGAATCGTCGGTTTCCGTGTCGGTAATTACAGGCCTGGGACCAGTGTGCGAGTGTAATTATGTCATAAACAGGGGTTGTGTCAACGTTGCCGTCTCGCTGCGCCGTCGTGCTCATGGGCGCCTCGGAGTGTGTTGACCACGCAGGGGGTCATTGGTGTGATAAGGCTTTCTTGACGTCGATGTGAGATGCCACAGGAAAACGTACGCTTCAGCCAATCAATGACTGGGGTGTTTTTTGTTGTCATGGTTAGAGGTTATTATCACAGATGATTATTGCAGGTTATTGTAGAGTTAGAAGTGGTGTGTGGGTCTGTCTCTCTGTATGTGTGTTAGAGTGTGTGTGTGTGTGTGTGTGTGTGTATGTGTGTGGTTTGGATACTTGGCCCATGTTTCTTGTTCTTCTCAAAGGGAACTTTGCATCCCCATGAATCATGACTCTCTCTCTCTTTCTTTCTCTCTCACTCTCTTTTTCCTCACCTCCTGACAGCTCCACACCTGCGCACCTGTGTCTCAAACACCATGCTAAGCACCCTGGGATTTCCAGGAAGGGAAGGGTTTTTTTCCCTCTCTTATAAATAGCTTCTCCCCCATCCTGTTCCACCTGTCTGAGAGCAGAGGAGAGCAGAAGCAGAAGGACCTCTATGACTCACTCCATTTACACTAGTCTGTACACATGCAGTCAGCCACGGGCGTCCAAACATGTGCCAGATTTATGCTGGTGGCAAAAGTGGGATACTTCCTCCTGTCTCGTGCTAGGCTCTGAGGTAGTCCGTCTCACAGCCCCCCCCCTTCTTTGTTAGCTTGGGCTCACGCTCCAAGGAGTTTTAAATGAAACAAATGTTGTCTGGCATTGTCACAGGGAGATAAGGCATGGCTTTGCCTTTAATATCTATCTAAGAGAAGTGAGATAGTATGAGAGAGAAATGAGCGCGTCAGAGCGTCACAGCAAGCCACCAGGAATGATGTCCTGTTCTCTCTCTCTCTCCCCCTTTTCTCGCTCTCTCTCTATTCCTTCTGTCTCTCTATTGCGTTGTTCTAATGTTCATTTAATATTCCTGCACAAATCATCCACACAAGCAGTTCATTCTCATGTATAAAAGTGGGGGTGTAATTCTTTGAATATCTGTGGGGGAGATGTACCCTTGTGTATGAGTGTGTGTATTTGTGTTTGTGTGTGTGTGTACACGGCTAGGTATTTGCCATTATCCTTTTTAGGTCCTCTATTGTTTTTCCTCCAGGGTGAGATGTATCACTTATTGTTCAATGGCAGTGGGCTCTTCTCCAGAAATTTCAATGACAGAAAATTTGTTTGAAAGCCCTTTTTTTCCCCATGTGTAGGAAAATAGATGGAGTTGGCCTTGCGCTCCACACTCCATCGTGCATCAATGTAGCAGTAAGGCGCCTGTACTTTCACTCTGTGCCTCTCCCTCTCACTCCCTCCCACCTCCCTCTCTCTATTAGCCTGACAGATTGACCATTTCTCCAGCCATCCCTGCCTGCCTGCCTGTCGGTCTGCCTGTCTGCCTGCCCACTGGCCCCCAGCAGACACCCTCCAACAAGTTACACATCCATTCGCACACCAGCAACACCAATCAAAGGCAATGAGGAGGGCATAAGCATCTGTTATATAGGCCGTGATGAATGCACTAAAGGAAAGGGAAGGCAGTGCGGTGTCGTGAGAAGGAGACGTGTTAGTGATGGCGGTTTGTCATGACTGCAGTGTGTTAAGCCCCTGAGTGACACTGATGGCTGCTGTCTGTCGGTGGAGATTGGCGTTGATTGTCCGAGTGAGTGCCTGAAATGGCAGTGATGGCTCTGTCATGGGGCATTGAAGCATCTATCCATGTATCAGTTTAGTGGGCTTCCCCAGATTGTTGGTGTCATCTATTTTGAGCTCTACAGTGTCATAGCTGTAAAGGGTTAGGCTGGCAGTCGGAAGATTGCAGGTTTGAATCCCAGATGGTCATTTGATGTTGCGTGTTGTGACCTTGGACAAGGCACTTCATTTGCATGGTCTCGTTCCACCCAGCTGTAAAATGGGTACCAGCTTCGGCTCGAGATTACCTGCACTGGTGTCCAGGGGAAGTCTACAACTCTCATCCACACAGCACCATGGAAACCGGACCTAAGTGCCGGCCCTATTAGCCTCCGTGGCTAGGAAAGGATTAACTCAACTCATTTGGAGGTCTAGTGGAATACTGTGTTTGGAATGTTTAGCATCCTTTCCATATGTAGAGTAGGTAGGCAGCATAATTGAAAAGCAGTTTTGCTGTTATTAATTACGCAAAGTCAATGGGTTATCATAGAGGCATGAATATTCCATCCAACAACTGTCTGTACAATAGATCCCAAGAAAGAACTTAATTGCAGATAAAGCTTAGGAATCTGAATAGTTCTATTCATCTGATGGCATGGCAGACAAGTAAGCAATAAAGCAGAATTAAGGGAAGATACTTTCTCCTCAAGACTCTTGGAGTTTAAGTGAAAGAGCCAAGGGCAGCCGACACTTTAATAGCGACATTAAACACTACACCCTGTGCAGCGAGAAACGCCCCTCAATCCTCCAAAGTTATTAAGCGCCGCTGTTCAATTACACATCTTGGGCCATTTCTGTCCCCATGAATTTAACAGGGCTCTCCCCCACCACCACATGTAATCAATCCCCAGCCATTTTACAGTATATTGCTGTGCTCGTCTCCTATGTAATTTCATGTGTAGAGACAGCAGTGGAGTAAATGCTGCGGTTACTTAAAGCTGCACATTACGGTCAGAACAGCAATTTCCTGCGGAGGCTAACCTTTAGCCTAGCCCTAATCCTAGTTATTAGGAGATACCATGTGCCGGATGGTTATTAGGGATTCCAGAAGGTGGAATTAGCTTCTGCCAGGATGGCTTTAGCTACTATAAAAAAGAGTGCAAAAAAAAGACGCCAAAATACGCAGGTCCAGCCTCTCTGGGTAAGAAAATAAGATTGAGAAATCGACAGAACATACCCATGAGAGTCTAAACTCTGCAGATAAATCTAATCAAAACAGGGTGTCAATCCATTCACCTCCATATTGTCCGCAACTGTTTCAGGGACATGACATTCCACCAGATGCCACCAATCATTTACCGACACAATCAGCACGCTAGCGCTCGATGACCTTGTGCTATTGTCCTTTGGCTATCATTACTGTGGCCTACCGGTCCTTGGACATCAGGTTGAGAGGATTCAGGGAGAGGCACGGGTGATGTGTTGCTTTTCTTTTTCCATTATTTTTTATTTATCTTTTTGTTTCGGGTCCGAGATATTGAGATCAAAGCGAGGCGAGGCGCACGGCGTGAGGTGGGGGCCCTGCAGCTCCGAGCCAATAAACTGTCGATGATGAGTTTGTGTTCTTCCCTCGCGCGGAGGTCACTCCCCAAGCAGCCAGCTTGAAGAGGGTAATTATGCCCCCCAGACACCGCGCTCTACTTTTTATTTTATATTGCACTCTACTCTCTCTTTTTCTCTCTCTCTCACTTTCTCTCTTCCTCCCTCTCTCGTGTTTCTATTCCTCTCAGAGGAGAGTGTCACAAGGGCTCTCTGAAACATATGATAATGAGCCAAATAGCCCTGAGAGAGAGAGAGAGAGAGAGAGAGAGAGAGAGAGAGAGAGAGGAGAGAGACAGGAGAGAGTTGAGTCAAGAGAGAGATGCTGTTTAAGATCGCTACTGTATAGCATTAGCTCTGGGCTCTCCATATTTATTCATGACGCTTAGAAAGAGGCTTTATCGGAGGCTAGCGGTAGAGATTAGCGTGGTTTTACGTAGCACGGTGAATCACAGCCTCAGAAGTGGCTCTGCGCTGAGAACCCTGTGGCGTTAGCTCCAGATCATCCCTGTTGTCATTGTAAAACAGGGCTTTTTTCATTGTGTCTTGCACTGTTAAATAGGTTAAGAGGTGAGCCATGCCTTGACAGTATCCTAAAGGGAGGCGGGAATATGAGAGAGAAACGGGTAACTGGATAGCAATGGGCAACTGTGCATGGGCATGAGGACCGTCCTCCAGGAGGAATGGGGCTCAGCCAATCAGAGCTGGGCTTCAGTCAGATATGGGTTACCTCCTGCTGCTGAAGGACTCCACTTCAGAGAGATAAGAGAGAGCCTTGTGTTTTGGCCACGCAGAGCACAGCAGAGAGAGAGGGCAGGAATAGACAGAAATCAAATGGATCACTGGAATATAACAACATGACATTTTCCTGGGGTCATTCCTATGTTCCCAGGGTCTTATGTTCCCAGGTTCCCAGGTTCCTATGTTCCCAGGTTCCTATGTTCCCAGGGCCCTATTGTAAGGGTCCTGTCGTGTTTTGTTTTCCCTGTTTAGTGTTTTCCTTCATGTCTGCTCCTCTTGTTTACTTCCTGTGTCCTGTTCCATGTTTTCCTTTGTTTGTTTTGCCATGTGTCTCTGTTCCCTATGCCTGTGTGTCTCCGCCCCTCACCTGATTCTCGTTAGTCTGTTAGTCTCATTATGGTTTCCACCTGTCTCTTGTTTTACCTTGTTCCTTGTCCACCTGTGCCCTGTTACCCCTGTGTATTTTAACCCTCTGTCTCCCCTCAGTCCTTGTCGGTTATTAGTCTTTTTGTGTTGTGTTACACACGGTTTGTTCAAGTGCTGATTAAAGAGTCTTGTATTACCAAGATTGCCTTGCCTTGCGTTGCCTTGCTTCACGTTTCGGTTCAGCTCTCCCCAGCTTACGGTGACACCTATGTTCCCCAGATTAATATGGTAGATAATGGGAACATGAAAAAGTGTCCTATGTTTCCCAGTTAGAGGGTCCTATGTTCCCAGGGTCTTTCTTATGGATTTGTGCTTATTTCGTCAGACAAATAAAGATGAACCACAAAAACAGTAGTATTTCATGTGTATTAATTTAGTTTGACCTAGAACATGAAAGATGTTGTACTTTTTAAAGACCAAGGGGCCCTATCATGACTGTCTAAAGCGTACTGTCACTCATCAAAAGCTTATTCAAATTTAGTAGGATGTCCAGTCCACATTGGGAGTGTTTTCGTTATCAAACGTCGAGCGCATGGTGCAACAAGGTGTTCCTAGGTTTCTTAATCAGTCATGGGGGTGTGTTTGGGGCGTAACATAATTTAAACCAATGAGAATGACATCTGTCATTCATTTTAAGGCGCGATGTCAAAGAATGCATCGGTATTTTGAGAGTCAACAGCGCATTTGAAGAAGGCTGCTTGCAAGACCATATGGAATAGTCATTCCACTAAACCATGCTTTACTAAAACCTAGCATAGCCTTCACACATTTGCACTCGTCTATTATTTGAACGCATTGGCAAAGTGAAACTAACTTCACCATGGTGTGTCAGTCAACGACAAGACAGTTATATGCAGTAAGTTACTTTCACTATTGACTGACAATGGGTTACCATCGAAAACATAGGCTGGAAAAAGCAACACTTAAACTAATATTGCCCAAATGACTGAATAAAAAAGGGGTTGCTTACATCTCATGACAGTGCGTCTTCAGCTGTGCTCCATTCTGTCTCTCGCCTCTCCCCTAATCACTTTTAATGGGCGTGTCACTCCTAACTTTAGGACTCCTATTTTTTCTCACTAAAAGTAATTCACAAAGCATTTTAGACCTAAAAGTAGCACCTAAGTCTAGGACAGCTTAAAAGAAGTCGAGAGGACTCCTAACTCCCTAAGACCTATTCACAAACAGCTTTTTGTGGCATTTCGCCTCGCGATGTTTTGAAATCCTATGCGGCTACAGGGGCTTCCAATCGCGAGGGAACAATTTTGCATTGTAGGCATAACTAAGGGATGCAATAACGCCACCAACAACCAAAACTACTCATTCTCAACATGTAAATACGTCTCATTGGGAATCAAATTAAAATGTTCTCCTCTTTGCAAACGTAGACATAGGCATATGGTGACTGATTAATTTAATGATGTTACAAAGATATTGCATCAATCCATATGTTTCATTAGGCTGCAACTACTAGGCTATTTGTTTCGCCTTACTCTTTATTCATTTAGGCTAGGCCTTTTTATTGAGTTATTCATCATCTTCCGTCCTTCGCACTACTTGTGTAGCGCATGCATTCTCAGACCTGTCACCTGTCACTCATCATCGTAAGGGAGGTGTTTGGAATCATTCCCGCGTTACAATCATCAGCCAATCAAGGTGGTCACTTCAGTCAAGCTCGTGCATGAGTAATGACGTCATCCATAGCAACAAAGACTCACTCTTAGTTTAGGAGTTG
Source organism: Alosa alosa (assembly GCF_017589495.1). Classification (NCBI taxonomy): domain Eukaryota; kingdom Metazoa; phylum Chordata; class Actinopteri; order Clupeiformes; family Clupeidae; genus Alosa; species Alosa alosa. Next base: position 24,597,980 of record NC_063191.1, read on the forward strand.
TCATTTTTCCTTACTAAGAGTAGGTCTGAAAGGCTTTGTGAATAACTTTTAAGAGAAAACTCCTAGCTAAAATCTTTTAGTGCGATTTAGGAGTACTCCTAGTGGTACGATAAAAGGCTTTGTGAATATGGCCCCAGGTGTATAATAGCGATTTTTAGACAATGCGCTAAGCCACTTCCTAAGTTGTTAATTGCCACACCCCTGGGCGCATTGTTTAAAAAATAAACGTGCAAAATAAGGAATTAAACTTTGCGCCAGGTGGAAAACGAGTTTTACGCCATGCACCAGGGTACAATATACAGCCCCAACCAGTGTTGCCACAGTTACCTTGAAAAAGTAATCTGATTACTGATTACTGATTACTCCTTTAAAAAGTAACTTAGTTACTTTACTGATTACTTGATTTTAAAAGTAACTAAGTTAGATTACAAGTTACTTTATTAGTTACTTTCAGCAGCTGCCGACAACACCCCCACCGCTTCAACATAAAAATGATAACCGGTTTTGCCAATACTCACTATAAGTGCATTTTAACAGTAATGCCAACAATGTATAGCAGACATCCCAACCTAACCTACTTAGATACTGAAATGCAGATGTTTGTTCAATAATGTCTAGTCAGTACACCAAATAAGGAAGGCCTATTGATAGAAATTGTGATAGTAAAATATGTAGATTTTGGTAGTTTGCCCTTTTCATGTAGCCTTGGCCATCTAGTATAGGCCTGAGTAATATGCAAATGAAATTACACTTGTTAAACTCACCTCAACAAGTCTTTTGCAATCATTTAACCCGCCGTGAGTACTGCTAAAGTCACTGTTACAAACAGTGCAGTGTGCAATACTATCATTATGTTTTACTCTTATGAGACAATTGGGTACACTTTTGTGTAGTCTGATGTGAAATGGGTGTTAAATGTTCCTTTTTGAAGGGTACTGACTCTGCCATGACGCTCCTGTTCCTAGATACACTAACTGAACTGATTAATTAAGTTCGGGAGAAAAGAGATATAAGCCCACCTACACTGAAAACTGATTGGTTGATTTAGCAAAACAGACCAGGATGATCTCTGTCTTGGATGCGCTTGCAGGCACACACCACTCCTCTCTCTCTCCCTCTCCGTTGTGTGCGTGTTACGGCTCCTACACACAGCTGCGTGCGTTGCGTTGCTGGAGACGCATCCCATTCACTTTACATGGGCTCACGTCATCCGTTGCCGAACTGAATTGTGGGTCCGTTGCGTCGCGTTTCTCCCGTAGCTCGCGTTGAGAAGTTCAGCTGGTGCTGCACCGACAGACGGCATCGGCCAATCAAGCCAATCGACGCAAGGCACCAACCAATCAAATTATGGTTATACTTCAAGTCATTTGCATAGCTACCGTCGGGAACACCCACTGGCATGCGTTGATGGAACGCAACTGTGTGTAGGAGCCGTTAAACTTAGATGCACACGCGATTTGAAGTCCGGTCTGGCTTGCGTGCTCTTGTTCGCTCTAGGTTCCGGGAGATTTTATGTAATTTGCGGGCGTCAGGATATCAATATGTGGGAGACTCCCAAAACTTCGGGAGACTTGGGATGTCTAGCTAGACAGCACTTTGTCGCCAGCACAGAATGTACAACGTACCTTAATGTTGTCATGTTTAGCTGACACAAACTCAAAATAATGACTGTATAGATAAAACGTGCATCTCTCTCCTCCCTCCATTGTTGTTTACGTTTGTGTCACTGCGTGGTTTTACACGTGAGTTGTCCTCATGGTGGAAAGGTTGGCATAGCCTACATAACGTTAATCCCCGAGACAAGAAGAAAGCAAAGAATATATCTTTTTACTAAGGAAAATGACAAAAATAGTAACACACAGTGATTTAGATAAGTAACTTTAATCTGATTACTGGTTTGTAAATAGTAGCGCGTTAGATTACTCGTTACCGAAAAAAGTGGTCAAAATAGACTAACGCGTTACTAAGTAACGCGTTACTGGCATCACTGGTCACAACATTATGATTTGTTATTAATTATCTTGGTTAAAGTGCATAAAAGCAGAATTATGGAAAGGGCATGGAAAGGATCAGAGCCGGACAGTAACAGAGTACATTTACTTGAGTACAGTACTTGAGTACATAGGGCCCTGGGAACATTGGACCTTGGGAACATAGGGCCCTGGGAATATAGGACCCTGGGAATATAGGACCCTGGGAACATAGGACCTTGGGAAAATAGGACCCTGGGAACATAGGACCCTGGGAACACAGGTATGCTCCCCATTTTCCTATATGATACTAATTGCTACCAGAAATGTTGTTTGGCTCTTTTCATTTTTATGTCAGCATTGATTAGTTTGCAGAATGCACAGGAGATGCAGCCAACCTTGAAATCAAAGACACAAAAGGCAACCTTGAAGTGAAAGCAGACTGACAGATTTGAAATAGTACAAGGCTGATTAAGGATTGCCTATTATAGTTTGAAGAGGCGTCATGTTAAGACCTGCATGCAACCGTTTTTGCCCTCCAGTTTAGTTTATACTGTTATCTCCATGTTAAATCTATGTGTTTGAAATTATTTGACAGCACAGCATGGGAATGAGCTGTGCAGCACAAAGCTGACATATCTTAAATTAGTAATCAGTGCACTTACAGTGACCTTCTGTGTCTATTTTACTACCTGACTAACATATGCAGCTAAGACGAAAGCAACTGAGCGATCAAATTAGGGGAAAACAAATATGATGTTTAAACTGTGCAGCCATACAGCCAATCAGTGTCCAGGAAGGCTGACAGCCTGCGCTCTCCCATTGAACATGCTCAGACAGTCCTCCAGCACACCGGGGCTGAGAGCCATAAATCTGCAGCCCCTTTTTGCCTGTAAATCACCAGTGTGGCCGCGCTAAATCAGCGTTGTTTGAAAAGAGGGGCGGCCATTTTGAATTGCAGTGATTATGCTAATCTGGTGACAGGGGAGCGTCCTGTTGATGGAGTGGTGCATTAATATTTAGAGGCAGTGTCTCAGCACGGGACCCACCAAGCAGTGTATCATTCTGTGTGTGTGTGTGTGTTTGTCTGTGTGTATGTCTTGGCTCAGTTTGTGTGTAAGTGCTGGCTCAGTCTGGAGTGCCCATTGCAGATCCTTTTAGCTGAGCCCCTTCCTGTTTTGATGTAGTGCAAATCATTCAATTACTGTTCCGCATGCATATTGATCCATTTATTATTAAGCAGGTCTGGTAATTGGCTGGGTCTTGGCTGGGCTCCGTAGTCACTGCTGGTGATCGGGCACAGAGAACAGGGTCACAGCATGAGGTAAAAGACCAACACTCTCAGCTCCTACCCACAGCCTGTTACAGACAGCAGTAGTGCATAAAAGAAAAGGGAAAAAGACTGAATCACTTAGGAACCAGTTTAGACAGCTTTAGAAGTATGCAGTGTGAGGAGAAGGGGATGTGTGTGTGTGTGTGCGTGTGCTTGGCGGCGCAATGCGTGTGTGTGTGTGTGTGTGTGTGTGTGTGTGTCTCTCTCTCTCGCTGGTAAGCTAACAGCATTAATGGCTTTGAGCTGCGAGCTAGGCTTTCTGCAGAGGTGGAAAGTAACGAAATACATTTACTCACGTTACTGTATTGAGTAGTTTTTCTGTGTATTTTGTATTTTTTAAGTAGTTTATAAAATCGGTATTATAATTTTACTTGATTACATTTTGAGTGAGGTATTAAAAATTTCGCTACATCAAAAATCCCATCCGTTATTTGAGTAAAAAAAAATTAAGACTAACGAAAATAGTAAGGGAGAGAAAAAAATCGCTCTAATTAAACCACTAGCCTGATTATGATCAGCATGTAGCCTACAAAAGGACATGAATCAAGCTGGCGCCATGCAGTCTTGTGATGGAGCTGGATGACGAGATGCATTATTACATGTGCCTAACCTATGAAAGTGTATTTTCCGCTATTTCAATGGGTTGTCTCAGTTCGTTTTAGCACTGATGATTGCGGAGATATTCAAGCAAAACACCATGGGATTTCGTGGTTTTGACGTTTGTGCTCACCTTTCTTTGGAAAGAAGTTTATTAGCAGTTGTTTCCCCTCATTTGGATGTCTCTCTTTTTCCTGTTTTGGCCTTTGTGTTTGGTAACCTGACTTGGCTTTCTTGGAGAAAGACATTGCACCAGCAGCAACAATTAGCGGTCCACTAGCGATGCTCAACTAAATAAACAAAAGATAGACTAACTTATGAATTGTGCATGACTAAGCCTTTTTTAGCTCTTTAGCAAGGGAGAGTGAGAGGACCTTAGACCGCTTTCACTATGTTTTGTACAAAATCCAGTCAGTCAAACTTTAAATTCTGGCCTGACATTCATTTTGACATTTAATTTGGAAGTTAAAATATTCAGGTAAAATATATGGTGGAAATAAGTATTGAATGCTTTTTTTTCAGTAATTAGCCTAAACTTCCAGTGAGTCTATTCAAAATTTTCACCACACATTATATTAACACACATATAAAAAAATCCAAACATAAGAGTTATGTGTAATAAAGTTGAATGACACAGGAAAAAGTATTAAACGCATACTGAAATTTCTTCAATACTTTGTGGAAAAGCCTTTGTTTGTAATGACACCTTCAAGACATTTCCTGTATGACAAAACTTATTAGTTGCACTATCAGGTGTGATTTTGGCCCATTGTTCTAAACAGATTCCAGGGTCCCTCTTGTGAAAACTGATCGTTACTTCCAGACTATTGAATTTAATTGAATTGGCTGCATGCCTTCAAGTCTTTCTGGAGCTTTCTCCGAAAGTGGTCCTTGGCTCTTGAATTGGCTATCCTTCTGACTCCCTGTCAGAAATATTGCGAGGAGATCCTGTGCATGGCCGGTTGATGATGCTGTGATGTTCCTTCCACTTGCAGATGGCTCCCATGCTGCTTACTGGAAGATTCTGAAGTTTTGAAATGCATCTGTAACCAGTTTCATTGATATGTTTTGCAACAATAAGGTTGCAAAGGTCTTGGGAGAGCTTTTTGCTTTTATCCATCATTAAATGTTTCTTGTGTGACACCTTGGTAATGAAAAATCTTTTTATAGCCCATCAATATGTAGGCTACTAACCAAGCTTATTGGTTATTATTATATTAATTTGCACAGATAGAAAGGATAACTACTCTCTAACTACTAGATTCCAGCTCGTTCCTTCCCTTTCCTTGCCATAGTGCTTTTTTTTAGCGTGTTCAATACTTTTCCCCTGTGTTATTCCACTTCATTACAGATGACTCTACTTATGGAGTTGTTTGGATTTTTTATGTGTGGATTACCTTAGTTATTACTAATGCCTGGTGAAAATGTTGTGCCCCCCCCCCTTTCCACTCTTTCAAGGGTCCTCTCCTCCATTGGGGCCCTATACTCCCACTTGCCCCCCAGTTTGACTCTTTAATCTGCTGAACCTTCTGCTCGTTTCAAATATAAAAAAACTTTCTGCAACTCAACATTGGCCTGCCTGCCTCAGCTGCCTGTGAGGGGCTTTTCAGTTGTGCATGATTACTGTTCACTGCAAAGCGACCAAGGATGAGTGCAACTAACTTGAAAAATCAACTACTGCTCAAACTTAAAAGGAGAACTCCTGTGATTTTTCACATAGATCTCCATTTCTCATCGCCATGAAGTACTGTCGGTATGAACAAAACTGAAACAATCAGTTTTACCTAGCTCGAGTTGCTGCAGCTACAGCCTACACACTGGGAGCATGAACATGGCTGCCTAGCTGCTAGCTGCAGCAACTCGAGCTAGGACCAAAGTCCTTTTAGACAAGTACCTCCACCGGGCGCCATATTGCAATGCTTTTTGGGCACTTATAGGGCATCTATTTCGCAGAAATGCGCGGTGTGTAAGGCTTCCACGACACCAATCTTGCTCCAGCGGGCGAGATCACAACAACAGATGACTGGCACGATGTATTCACAACATACCCCATGTTTGCCGCTGAAGGGTTGTGATATGTGTAGACAATCCGCCATATTGGCGTTACAAACTACTGTAACCCCATGCATTACTATGGAGGATTTTTTGAGTGCTGTATATCCTCATTATAAAGTGTCTGTAAAAAACTGGTTGTTCTGGTACCCCCAAAAAAAAAAGTAACTAAGTAACTTTTACTTAAAGTACATTTTAAATGAACTACTTTTTTTACTTTAACTTGAGTACATTTTCAGATCGGTATTTTAACATGTACTTGAGTAATATTTCATCAAAGTATTGGTACTTTTACTTGAGTACAATATTTTCGTACTTTTTCCACCTCTGGTTTTCTGTCATACAGCAAAGTGGCTTTGATGTGTGTGACTGACACTATCGGCCTCCCTGTGAGATGCTGCCATTGTGGCCGGCGAGGTGACAGCCAGAGGCATCCTGTCTACGGCAGTGCTGATGAGGAGCAGGGGGAGGCACAGCACACTGCCACAGGGCGCCTGGCTGCATGCTGCCCACTCCACACCACAGAGAGGGGCACAGGAGGACTAGGCCGTGACTGACACACACACACTGTCAACCGCAAGGGTGGTTTATGTCACTGATAGCGCATTAACCAGTGCCATTATTAGCAGCCGCTGAATAACATGGCTGCGACGATCAAAAGAGATGAGGAGGGTATTATAGCTCAGCCGGGTAATTATTAAATGTGCCACTCTGGCAGAGATCAAAATGACAGTTAAAATGATTTAATTTCACTGAGACAATCTCTGCATTCTTATATTCTTATGGAGAGGGAGGTGGGAGCATGTAATTGTGGAATCAGGATGAGGCAAAAAGTGTGTGTGTGGGAGAGAGGAGAGAGAGAGAGAGAGAGAGGAGAGAGAGAGAGAGAGAGAGAGAATATTACAGGGACAGACAGAGAGAGAGCGTCAGGGAGCTGCAGAGGGAAGGTGTTTACCTGTTCCAGATTTGGCGGCGTGGCTCGCAGGCGGAGAGCTGCTGGTGGCGTGGAGTGACATGTGACATCTCGGCATTTAATTAACCCAGCAGGGGCCAAAAACACCCCGGCGACTCCACAGAATTACCGAGCTTGACGTGGCCCAGATTTTCGCATCCGAAGCCGTTTCCCATTCCCAATAAGCGCGCCAAACAAACAAAGACATTACACGCGCCATTTTCTTCCAGCCAACCAGCGGTATGCCCTTCGATACTGCGAGTGTCTCGGAATACGAAACGTGTCCGAAGCTCAGCGGCCTTCCGCTGTTGTTTATTTAAAGTCCCATTTCCTGATCTAATGGGAATGCAGGCCCGCTAATGGCGCATTACAATACTTCCATTCTGGTGCAATGATTGGAAAAGCTACAATGGCTTTTGAATAATGCTGTGAGGTGTGAGGACTCAGAGTTAATCAGCATCAGCACATCAACACACACACACACACACACACACACACAGACACACACGCACTGGCCCCTGGCAGTGAGCAGTGGCAGAGTTGTGCCTGTTGGTCCTATTGAGTGAGAACTAGGGGCATTCCATCTGGGATGGAGGGGTCTGAGAGCCCAGGGTGTACTGCAGACTTGCCTATTACTGCCGAGTGTGTGTGATTGTGTGGGTTTTCTATGTGCATGTGTGCTTTATCTCTCTCTCTCTCTGTCTCTCTCTATCTCTCTGTCTCTCTATCTCTCTCTGTGTGTGTGTGTGTGCATGCGTGCCTGTGGCTTTCTCTTTTTGAATATGAGTGTGTGTGTTCTCTGAATGTGAATGTGTTTGGGTATGTGTATGTGTATGTGTGTGTGTGTGTCTCTCTGTGTCTGAACATATTTCCACCTATTCTATGTGTGTGTGTGTGTGTGTGTGTGTGTGTGTGTGTGTGTGTGTGTGCGTGGTGTGTGTGTGTGTGCGTGCGTGCGTGTGCGCGCGTGTGTGTGTGTGTGTGTGTGTGTGTGTGCGTGTGTGTGTCTGTGTGTGTGTGTGTTTTGATAAGAGCCATTCCTCCTTCCCATTCAGAGAGCGGCACGCGCCTGCCCGGCATGGCAAGGCGGCGGCAGCAGCGACGGTGTCGGCATTGTCAGGGGGAAGGCGTTTGACTCCTCTCGTCTGTGCGCGCTTTATTTAGATGGGTCATCCCATGTCAAGTCAATTCCCACATAATGATAAAAAAAAAAATTTGCTGAGACTCAACAGAGTGCCCAATTCAATTTCTCCACAATGAAATCTTAACCCCAGCCCCGGTCCTTGCCTACGGGGGAGAGCAGTGGAGGCGAGAGGAGAGGAGGGTGGAGGGGAGGCGAGGGTGGAGAGGTCTATTCACATTCCTCACCTGCCTCTATTCATGATGGGGTTGCCAAGGAGAAGAAAGAGAAGAAGAGGGAAAACACAGAGCAAACAGGAAAAAAAAGATAAAGACATCTGCTCTTAGAACCAAAACGAAATGTCCTTGAGTGGCTCTGAGGGTTTAAAGCACTGAGTCTCTGAACAACAGAGTCTCGGTCCGTTATTAACTCATCTGTCCTTGGGGTGCAGGTTACAGCGTACTCAGAGCTCAGGCCTAATGGCTGCCGAGTCTCGTCTAGAGACTGTGGGGAGTGTGTGAGATCGTCACTGTGTTTACAGGGACTTAGCTTCTCAACTAGGCTCATGCAGTAAAGACACTGACGGAAGGCTTTGTCGTAGAGATGTAAAGAGCATGGAGATGTGTATATATATATTTATACAGGTCTTTGAAGAACTGGATATGTATAATCATTAAAATGGATGAAAAGGAGTGCAGCAGGGAAAATCATTATGTGAAATAAACTGGAAAGGAAAAAGGAAAGGCAGAGAGAGAGAGAGAGAGAGATGACATAGAGAGAGAGAGAGATGACATAGAGAGAGAGAGAGAGAGATGACATAGAGAGAGAGAGAGAGAGAGAGAGAGAGAGATGACATAGAGAGAGAGAGAGATGACATAGAGATAGAGAGAGAGAGATGACATAGAGAGAGGGAGAATTTGTGATGTCAGTAGTAGTTAATTTGGAGTTGCAGCCGTGAGCGCGGAGGCTTGTCTCCGAGGGTGGGGGCCCTGGGGGGTCTAGGTGAGGAGCTTGTCCACCT